>NC_135556.1:25457722-25630222 GCF_964340395.1 Glandiceps talaboti | reverse complement strand
TGAATGGAACTCATACCCCAGAGATTTCGTGTCCATCCGTCTGAAGAAAAAGGTTTTGCTTTATTATCCTCTAAAAACCCTCATGTTGTGTACAAACTGTCAGTGTTTGTGTACAAAGCTTTCAAATGTTGTGACGACTTTATTAAGGAAGTTGAAACATAATTTGCTGATCTGTATCTTTTCTCCTTTCTCTTTTTCATTATTGTATTAGTTTTTTGTTGTTATGCTCTTATCTCTGAATACTTGTACTTCTATTTTTATGTCATGGGCTAAGACCTAAACACTTGCAATAAACCATATTATTATTATAGTCTACAAAAGAAAATTAAGAAGTAGATTGTAAAAAAACAAGATATGGGTTAATTAAAACTTTCATCCTTTTTAGGAACCGCCATTCACTGTAGATGTACCACTGGGTGTTATTTATAGAATTGAGAAAGTTGGTGGCTCAACAAGTCGAGGTGAAAACTCTTATGGGTTAGAGTTATATTGCAAGGTAAGTTTTGATTATTAAGACAAAAGAGTTTGTATTATATCCTTCAAGACATAGTGAAGCAATAGTATCCAAATGAAACCAATACACTGTATTCTACATATTGGAAGGTTAAACAAATCAAACTATCTAACCTTGACAGTTATGTAATTTTACTATGCTGATAGAGACATGCACTGATGCAAACACTGACACAAACATAGAGACATGCACTGACACAAACATAGAGACATGCACTGACACAAACAAGTACTACCTCTCACCTTCCTCCATCCCAGATTTTCTGTCAAAAGTCCCTCACATAAGAGATCTGGAACATTTTCCCAAGAAGTCGTGTAATATGTACCATGTTATTATTGTGTTTGATAGGACTTCCGTAATTTAAGGTTTGCCCACAAGCAAGAAAACCACTCCAGAAGACTTGTTTATGAGAAGCTCCAGACACATGCATTTCCTTTCTCCAACAAACTGGTAAGGTATCATGTGACTTGTCACATGACTAATGTGTCCAACTCTGACCTGTATGTAAATATGACGGATCACTGAATTGTGTTTACAAAATGACCCATTCTGTAGGATAGCAACAGCAGTAAATCTTCTTAATGGTGAAACACCTCCATAACCAGAATGTTGCTATGGAAACCCTTTAGCAACCAGATTGTTGCTTTTAGAGCTCTGTAATGACCAGCATTTTCACAATGAAACTCCACGGTAACCATATTTGTTACTCTTTAGCAACCAGAATGTTAACATGAGATCTCCTTAAAGTCACCGTAATGTTTTTATATTCCTTAGAAACCAAGTGATGATAGGAAAAACTCCCCAGTAACAAAAATGTGGATGTTACATGTAATACTCTTTACAAACCGTATTGTTGCCATCATAAGTCTTCTGTAACCAGAATGTTTCATCAAAACTCCTTAGTGATGAGAGTGTTGCCTTGAAAACTCCTTAGTAACCACACTGTTTTCTTCACAGCCACTATTTGCATTTGAATTCAAAGAAGACTTTGGTGAGAATGGTTGGTTAGTGTATGACCCAATGACAGAATACAAACGACAGGTAATAAAAGTACTATTTTGTTGTGACATGTGTCTGCTTGTATAAAATGTACATGTATGTACATGTGTATTGTATGTATTTTACATATTCACTACTCCTTATATTCTTAAGACACTGCCACAATGGAATACATGGCCTACCAAAGCTCCCTGTGCACCTGTTAGACAAACCTTCAAAACTGCACTGAATGCTATCAGTACCAGGGCTCCCTAACTCTTTGTTTAAGTGTTGCACCACACGTGACTTGATGTTTTTACATCAACAATACAGATATGGGTACGGCTATGGGTACAGGTACGGGTACAGGTATAGATACAGATACAGATACAAATACAGATACAGATAAAGGTACAGATATAGGTACAGATACAGATACAGATATAGGTACAGATATAGATACAGATACAGATATAGATATAGATATAGATACAGATATAGATATAGATACAGATATAGATACAGATACAGATACAGATATAGATATAGATATAGATACAGATACAGGTACATGTACAGATATAGATACAGATATAGATATAGATACAGATACAGATACAGATATAGATATAGATACAGATAAAGATACAGATACAGATATAGGTACAGATATAGATACAGATATAGATATAGATACAGATACAGATACAGATATAGGTACAGATATAGATACAGATATAGATACAGATACAGATATAGATACAGATATAGATACAGATATAGGTACAGATATAGATACAGATACAAGTACAGATACAGGTACAGATATAGATACAGATATAGATACAGATACAGATACAGATACAGATATAGATACAGATATAGATATAGATATAGATACAGGTATAGATACAGATACAGATATAGATACAGATACAGATATAGATATAGGTACAGATATAGATATAGATATAGATACAGATATAGATACAGATACAGATATAGATACAGATACAGATATAGATACAGATACAGATATAGATACAGATACAGATATAGGTACAGATACAGGTACAGATATAGATACAGATATAGATATAGATATAGATACAGATACAGATATAGATACAGATACAGATATAGGTACAGATACAGGTACAGATATAGATACAGATATAGATATAGATATAGATACAGATACAAATACAGATACAGATACAGATACAGGTACAGATATAGATACAGATACAGATATAGATACAGATACAGATATAGATATAGATACAGATATAGATACAGATACAGATACAGATACAGATATAGATACAGATACAGATACAGGTACAGATATAGATACAGATACAGATACAGATACAGGTACAGATACAGATACAGATACAGGTACAGATATAGATACAGATACAGATACAGATATAGATATAGATATAGATACAGATACAGATACAAATACAGATACAGATACAGGTACAGATATAGATACAGATACAGATACAGGTACAGATATAGATATAGATATAGATATAGATACAGGTACAGATACAGATACAGATACAGGTACAGATATAGATACAGATACAGATATAGATATAGATACAGGTACAGATACAGATACAGATACAGGTACAGATATAGATACAGATACAGATACAGATATAGATATAGATATAGATATAGATACAGATATAGATATAGATATAGATATAGATACAGGTACAGGTACAGATACAGATACCTAATATAGATACAGACACAGATACAGATACAGGTACAGGTACAGATACAGATGCAGGTATTATTGACAAGATGTGCCTTCAAACCAAAGGGTAATTATTCATTGGATATGTTGCCAACTTCAATAAAATCTCATGTCTGTAAAATGTCCATTAGATATTGTACCCCAATATTTTTTGTCCTTCAGCAGAGGAAAATATTAAACGAGTAACCTAAGGGAACCTTGTTATTACTGGTGCAGCAACTCGTAGTGACAAACCCTTGGGTCATGAGTATTTTCTGGGTGAATGAAATGAAATATTGGGAATTATATAAGTATACCTCCTCAAGTATAAATTATGAAAAATCAGGAAAAATTGATTTGGAGCGTTGGCTAATATTTCAACACAGGTTATCATGAGATAGAACAATCAGGGTATATAATCCATATTTTCTGTTCAAAGGCAATAACTTGGCTTGGATGTGGTATAATGAAAAGTATACCATTTTGGTTCACATAGCATGTCAACTAATGTTGAGTCAGGATAAATATGGCTTACTTTAGTAAGTCGAATAAAATATATCTTATTTCATATTTCATGTTTCATAAAAATGCCTCGGCAGATAACCAAAAGAAGAAAATGATTAATTCTACTGTTATTTTACAGGGTCTGCCTACAGAAAGTTGGAGAATAAGTAAAATAAATGAGAATTATGAATTCTGTGATACCTATCCAGCTCTGGTAAGTTGGTTATGGATTTTGAAAAGCTGTTCATTGCTTAGGAGAGTGTGGGGTGTCTCATCAGCTTTGAGGAGAGTGTGGGGTGTCTCATCAGCTTTGGGGAGAGTGTGGGGTGTCTCATCAGCTTTGTGGAGAGTGTGGGGTGTCTCATCAGCTTTGTGGAGAGTGTGGGGTGTCTCATCAGCTTTGAGGAGAGTGTAAACAGTATCAGTTTTATGGAGAGTATGAGGGATGTCATCTTTAAGGAGAGTGGAGGGTGACAACTTTGAGGAGAGAGTGAGGGGTCTTAGGTTTGAGGAGAGAGTGAGGGGTCTTAGCTTTGAGGAGAGAGTGAGGGGTCTCGGGTTTGAGGAGAGAGTGAGGGTCTCAGGTTTGAGGAGAGTGTGAGGGGTCTTAGCTTTGAGGAGACAGTGAGGGGTCTCCGGTTTGAGGAGAGTCTGTGGGTCTCAGCTTTGTGGAGAGAATGGGGAAATAAGTAAGGGAATGAATGGATGTTGTTTTCCTTGAAAGTAGACATCAATGTTAAATAAACTTTTGCCATAATAATTTAAAATAAATGAAATGAAATATACATTATTTCTGCATACAGCTTGCTGTACCTGCTGCCGCCGATGATGATGAACTAAGACGTGTTGCTGCATTCAGAAGCAGAAACAGAATTCCTGTAAGTATGTCATGTACATCGTACAAACATAAATTTAGATTTGTACATTGCAGTGTAATAGTGAGTTACTCACGTTTTGTATTAGTCTAGCAGCTAGACCTCAGGCTTTCTTCTCAACACTCTGAAAGGTGGCATACAATCGAGGGCATATGCTATCTCCCTCACTAGCAACCTTCAATCGCTTTCATAGTGAGCAGAATAGCCTGAGGGCAAGACTAGTTTTGTATATGTTGTTATTTCAAAATACAAAACTGTACAGGTGTGAGTAGCCCAATTGTTCTCTCATCCTATCTCCAAGATATTCACAGGTTTAGGTAGTCAAGTGTATTCAGTATGTAGTCTAGCTGCTAGACTGTTAGACTTTCTTCTGATATTAGATGACCAAAGGTGCGCATCCAGGGTGTTTATGCAGTACACCAAATGTACTGTCATCCTCAGCTTTTGTTTAGCAACCTTCCAAGCACAGATCTGAGGTCTTGTTATAAGAGTAGTTGAAATGATAATTAACAGGATTGTCGGTGGCCAGGTGGTTAAACCACTTGCCTCTTACCACTGCAGTCGGGGTTCAAACCCATTCAGGGTTGTCGGTGGCCGAGTGGTTAAACCACTTGCCTCTTACCACTGCGGTCGGGGTTCGAACCCCATTCAGGGTTTGATTAAGTTTACCACGCTGTAAGTAAGAAGAATGTTGTTCAGTTTGACTACTGAACAATGCAGGTTTTCCATGGGTACTCAGGTTTCCTCCTGCATTAACACTGAACCCATGAGGGATGGCACTCACTGGGCTTCTTGGGAGACAAGTGTTTATATACTTAAAGAACTATCCAGTATAAATAAAGATTTAAAAAAAATGTCTTTTGTATGTCAGGTGTTATCATGGATTCACCCTGAGAGTCAGGCTACTATTACACGATGCAGTCAACCTATGGTGGGTGTTGGTGGTAAGAGAAGTAAGGATGATGAGAAGTATATTCAGCATATCTTAGATGCCAATGCACAGTCACACAAGTTAGTTATTATGGATGCTAGACCCAGTGTCAATGCCATGGCAAATAAGGTAAGTTTATGTACAACACTTGACAAACCAACAATAATCCCTGGTGTTTTCAGTTATGCACTTGTGCACATAACACACAAACAGTAGCAATTCATAGTTTCTATTAACTATCACAAGACACATATTGGTAGGGAACCCTGGAAGAATGACAGGGGAACTTAGGTAGACTTTACCTACTTGCTGTTGTTAACAAAATCACTGGTAGAGGACCCTGGTAAACGACAGGGAACTCAGGTAGATTTTACCTACTTATCGCTGTTAACAGAATCACTGGTAGAGGACCCTGATAAAATGATAGGGGAACTCAGGTAGATTTTACCTACTTGCTGTCGTTAACAGAAACACTGTACACTCAAGTAGACTGTAATAAATCCTGAAACACGTTACTTGTTTTCTTTATCAGGCAAAAGGTGGTGGTTATGAGAGTGAAGAAACTTATCAAAATGCAGAAGTTGTCTTCTTAGACATCCATAATATACACGTAATGAGAGAAAGGTTTGTAGAAGAATTTCTTATTACTGTGATATGATACCGGTCTTGAAAAGTATGGATATCATATAAGTGTTTCACCCCCCACCCCCACCCCATCACCCCACTCCTCATCCTTTGCTCATTTGCCAACCCCCATCCCTGGCTTATTTGCCGGCTCCTCAACCAGTGGCTTATTAACCAACCTTCTACCCATGAATTATTCACTGTCGCCCCCCTCCCCACCCATCTATCATTTATGTTGTTTTGTCTGGCCCCTTCAACCATGGCTTATTTACAGAGTACCAGCTACTTTGGGGCAGGAATACAATGTCCATTACTTATATAACATTGATTTGTACTCATGGTATGCATGTCATCATGAGTTTCATCAACTTTCACACCTTTGTACCCTGAGATGATATCATTTCACTTTCACTCAGTGTATGATGTTTTAATGTTTTACAGTTTACGTAAACTGAAAGATATCTGTTATCCACAAATTGATGATAATCACTGGTTATCTAACATAGAGGCTACACATTGGTTGGAGCATATTAAGGTTAGTATTCAATCTTGTTTTCTTTACTTTAGTGTTTCCTATCCGAATGTCAACCCAGAATCAGTGAGTACGAACCATTTCCCGTCCAGTGTCCCTCCATTTAAGACTTATCATCAAAGGGAAAAAATAATTTTTTGCTTTGCAACATGCTCTTCTGTTCATATTGTGTTTGTTCACAACTCACTGGTTTGTCTATTGTTTTGTTGTAGTTGATATTAGCTGGAGCTGTACGGATAGCAGACAAGATAGAGAGTCAGAAGACATCAGTTGTACTGCATTGTAGTGATGGATGGGATAGAACAGCCCAGTTATCCTCCCTTGCAATGATTATGTTAGACCCTTTTTTCAGAACAATCAAGGGTTTTGAAATTCTTATAGAGAAGGAATGGATCGCGCATGGTCATAAATTCTCACAGGTGAGTCTGAATGGAATTCAGTATTTGTCAGTTAGTCTCACACTCATGGTCATAAATTCTCACAGGTGAGTCTGAATGGAATTCAGTATTTGTCAGTTAGTCTCACACTCATGGTCATAAATTCTCACAGGTGAGTCTGAATGGAATTCAGTATTTGTCAGTTAGTCTCACACCCATGGTCATAAATTCTCACAGGTGAATCTGAATGGAATTCAGTATTTGTCAGTTAGTCTCACACTCATGGTCATAAATTCTCACAGGTGAGGCTGAATGGAATTCAGTATTTGTCAGTTAGTCTCACACCCATGGTCATAAATTCTCACAGGTGAATCTGAATGGAATTCAGTATTTGTCAGTTAGTCTCACACCCATGGTCATAAATTCTCACAGGTGAATCTGAATGGAATTCAGTATTTGTCAGTTAGTCTCACACTCGTGGTCATAAATTCTCACAGGTGAGGCTGAATGGAATTCAGTATTTGTCAGTTAGTCTCACACCCATGGTCATAAATTCTCACAGGTGAATCTGAATGGAATTCAGTATTTGTCAGTTAGTCTCACACCCATGGTCATAAATTCTCACAGGTGAATCTGAATGGAATTCAGTATTTGTCAGTTAGTCTCACACTCATGGTCATAAATTCTCACAGGTGAATCTGAATGGAATTCAATATTTGTCAGTTGCTCTCACACTCATGGTCATAAATTCTCACAGGTGAGTCTGAATGGAATTCAGTATTTGTCAGTTAGTCTCACACTCATGGTCATAAATTCTCACAGGTGAATCTGAATGGAATTCAATATTTGTCAGTTGCTCTCACACTCATGGTCATAAATTCTCACAGGTGAGTCTGAATGGAATTCAGTATTTGTCAGTTAGTCTCACACTCATGGTCATAAATTCTCACAGGTGAGTCTGAATGGAATTCAGTATTTGTCAGTTAGTCTCACACTCATGGTCATAAATTCTCACAGGTGAATCTGAATGGAATTCAGTATTTGTCAGTTAGTCTCACACTCATGGTCATAAATTCTCACAGGTGAGGCTGAATGGAATTCAGTATTTGTCAGTTAGTCTCACACCCATGGTCATAAATTCTCACAGGTGAGTCTGAATGGAATTCAGTATTTGTCAGTAGTCTTACACTCATGGTCATAAATTCTCACAGGTGAGTCTGAATGGAATTCAGTATTTGTCAGTTAGTCTCACACTCATGGTTATAAATTCTCACAGGTGAATCTGAATGGAATTCAGTATTTGTCAGTTAGTCTTACACTCATGGTCATAAATTCTGACAGGTGAGTCTGAATGGAATTCAGTATTTGTCAGTTAGTCTCACACCCATGGTCATAAATTCTCACAGGTGAATCTGAATGGAATTCAGTATTTGTCAGTTAGTCTCACACTCATGGTCATAAATTCTCACAGGTGAGGCTGAATGGAATTCAGTATTTGTCAGTTAGTCTCACACTCATGGTCATAAATTCTCACAGGTGAGTCTGAATGGAATTCAGTATTTGTCAGTAGTCTTACACTCATGGTCATAAATTCTCACAGGTGAGTCTGAATGGAATTCAGTATTTGTCAGTTAGTCTCACACCCATGGTCATAAATTCTCACAGGTGAATCTGAATGGAATTCAGTATTTGTCAGTTAGTCTCACTCATGGTCATAAATTCTCACAGGTGAGTCTGAATGGAATTCAGTATTTGTCAGTTAGTCTCACACTCAGTTTTAATGCCATGCTTGAGTAAATTCTGATAAATAAAGAACATTCTCTTTGAATTTGTAGAGAGTTGGACATGGAGATAAAAATCATGCTGATGCCGATAGATCACCTATCTTTCCACAGTTTATGGATGCAGTATGGCAAATGACGAGACAGGTGAGGTTTATATAAATTAGGTAATTTTACTATTCTGTATAAAACTATAATCTGGTTGCTTTTCAAGATGATAAACTACCAGAATCATCATCACATTCTACTAGGGGAAGTCTGCCTGGTTCTTCATTCATCCCAATCATTTGCCAAGAAAAACTATGATAAATATTCACTTATTCGTCACCCTTACCAGTCTCAACATAACTGATCTGAGATTGATAGATCATGCTCTGCAGTATACTATTACAATGTATTACTATATGTAAATAAAGTCAGAAAAAGGGGATTTTGAGTATTTGATCAAAAAAAAAAAAAAGATAGAAATAATTATGATATTTTGTGTGTAGGTTGCTTATACATTCATAGACATTGCAGAATAAGGGAAAGGGAACTTAACTGGAATGTGTTACCGAGTAATCCCATTGAATTACAGGATAAGATGTGCATATGAACCAAGAATAACATGTATCTATGTGTTTAATTCCATAATACTTATCCCAAGAATAACATGTATCTCTGTGTTTTTAGTTCCCCAGTGCTTTTGAATTCAATGAGAATTTCGTGATCACTGTTCTGGACCATCTCTACAGTTGTTTGTTTGGTACTTTCCTCTTTAATTGTGAAAGAGAGAAGGCTAAGGAGGTAAGAATCAGCTTAAAAATTGTAGATAGCAATCTGTCTAGAATGCATTTGAAGTTAGAATGGTGACTGTTCATTACATTTTGGAACACTGCAAGCAAACTATGTAGTTTAAAGGGCAATGTTTCAATCCCTGGTCATCGCATTAGTGGTATCTAAAAAAAGGATTACATAGGATCATTTTTTGCTCTGGACCAACTTTTTCTATAGTTCTGTCAAACAACCCCTTTTCACATGTAGATTTTAATCGTAATCCCAAGTGGGCCTTTAACAGATATACTCCCTAGAATCCAATTTGTTGACAAACTTACTAAATCTTTGTTGACTGTTACTGATAAAGTTCTTACTGTACAGTACATGTATGACAGTAGCAAGAATAGTTGTGACAAGCAGCAGCTAAAACAGACTATTGACAGTTTTTATTGTGTCATGTGGTAGATTACTTGGTGATAGTGGTTTCTATGGTGATGTATTGTATATAATCACACTCTGATTGGGAGAATATAAACACTGGAACGCTACAAAATAGAATGCTGCCGGGATCTCCTATAGACTTACCATTCTTTTATGGCTGGTAGTTAGAGGGATTTTGAATTTGATGAGAGTTTACAGGTCTAAATACATGTAATAAGCTATTCATGACATGTCTTACCGTGATTGTAAATTCATTACAATTACATTGTAAGTGGTCATATCACCGTACATTGCATCAAGTCCATGATATTGAATAGTCTTTCAACTGTGGCAAAACTTCACATTGTACAATGGTTAACTTTGACTAACATGAAAACTGATTTCTTTGTCTCATATTAGGATGTGAAGGGCAAGACAATGTCTTTATGGTCATACATCAATAGTCAGATAGAAGATTTTACCAACCCACTGTATGCTGCCTACCTCAATCAACATGTACTCTTCCCTGTAGCTAGTATGAGAAGGATTGAATTGTGGACAAATTACTATGTCAGATGGAACCCAAAAATGAGACCACAGGTAAATCTTTTGCTGTACTTGTCTTCAGATTGGGGTCTGCTATCATTGACATACATTTATTCAAAATGGAAAATATCACAAAGAAATCAGTAATATGTTTATGTGTTTCATGATCATGTTCTAAATACATACAAGTTTCAGTCCAAGAGTATGTGCATATACGGATGCAAGTAATCATGGGTACATAATTATGTATTAATAAGAAGTAGAGGACAGTCGAACTGATATGGATGATCACAATTTTGTTTCCATAGGAACCTATTCATCAAAGGAACAGAGAATTGATAGAATTGAGAGCACAGTTACAGAGGAAAGTAGAAGAGCTGCAGAGAGAGATTGATGCAAGGGAAGCTAGGGAGTTAGGACTACAGACACCACCCACTGGTGCCAGTTCACCGACTAGAGTTGCTAGTCCTGTTAATGCTAGTTAGATCAAAGTGTACCTACTGATATGTATATAAAATTATTGACTGTTTTTGTTTCCCCATAGAATCATGATGGGATTGGTTTATTTAGACTTTATCACATTTATTGTGTCTTGTCAGGTGCACACAACAATCCATTACAACATCTATTTGAAGGATTTGTATTATCTTTTAAGTATTCAGCAACCAATCACAAAGTCTGTGACAAGTATGTGTGTCTTTAAAGTATTCAGCAATCAATCACAAAGTCTGTCACAAGAGTGTGTGTCTTTAAAGTATTCAACAACCAATCACAAAGTCTGTCACAAGAATGTGTGTCTTTAAAGTATTCAACAACCAATCACAAAGTCTGTCACAAGTGTAGCTCATTTAAAGGCCAGTAGCAATATATGTTGCAGATACTGTCTTGCCAAGTATTCAAGAACCAATCACAAAATTTGTAACAAGTACTGTGTCTGCATCTGGCCAAGTCAATATATCTGGGACAAGTAACCCATCACAATATTCTACTCCAGTGTCTAACCCTGTCTCAAAATCACCACAATGTCTGTCACACCACCACAATGCTCAACTAACACACAGTGAGGCTGTCACAAGTGTGCATTACTATGTCAACTTTGTTTACTGATAAAACCATCATAATGTCTATCACAAAAGCTCAACCAATCAGAGTCTGCCACAAACAGAACCTATTACATTGTCTGTCACAAATGTACAACCACTCACAGAGTCTGTCACAGATACACTGTGTATGACCTTGTCTTAAACCAGAATGTCAATCACAAATGGCCAATATTATATATAAGTAGAAGAGAGTGCAGTCTGACCAAATAGACACCATCAATGACTATTCTGTACTAGAACACAATAATATATATGAAATTCATGTAATAAAATAAGGAAGAATAGAATTAAATTATTGCAGCACTTTTGAAGTAATTGTCACTTAGGTTTAGAGTATGTAGAGAGAGTGAAAATATAACCAATGGATAGATAAAGACAGTCGGGGACAAAGTCATCTATCACATAAAGGACCATGTATGGATAAAGACAGTCGGGGACAAAGTCATCTATCACATGTATGGATAAAGACAGTCGGGGACAAAGTCATCTATCACATAAAGGACCATGTATGGATAAAGACAGTCGGGGACAAAGTCATCTATCACATATTAACCATGTATGGATAAAGACAGTCGGGGACAAAGTCATCTATCACATGTATGGATAAAGACAGTCGGGGACAAAGTCATCTATCACATATGGACCATGTATAGATAAAGACAGTCGGGGACAAAGTCATCTATCACATATGGACCATGTATAGATAAAGACAGTCGGGGACAAAGTCATCTATCACATATGGACCATGTATGGATAAAGACAGTCGGGGACAAAGTCATCTATCATATATTGACCCCATGTATGGATAAAGACAGTCGGGGACAAAGTCGTCTATCACATATTGACCATGCATGGATAAAGGCAGTCAGGGACAAAGTCATCTATCACATATGGACCATGTATGGATAAAGACAGTCGGGGACAAAGTCATCTATCACATATGGACCATGCATGGATAAAGACAGTCGGGGACAAAGTCATCTATCACATATTGACCATGCATGGATAAAGGCAGTCGGGGACAAAGTCATCTATCACATATGGACCATGTATGGATAAAGACAGTCGGGGACAAAGTCATCTATCACATATGGACCATGCATGGATAAAGACAGTCGGGGACAAAGTCATCTATCACATATGGACCATGCATGGATAAAGACAGTCAGGGACAAAGTCATCTATCACATATGGACCATGCATGGATAAAGACAGTCGGGGACAAAATCATCTATCACATAAAGGACCATGCATGGATAAAGACAGTCGGGGACAAAATCATCTATCACATAAAGGACCATGCATGGATAAAGACAGTCGGGGACAAAATCATCTATCACATAAAGGACCATGGATGGATGAAGACAGTCGGGGACAAAGTCATCTATCACATAAAGGACCATATATGGTCAACTATTATGAATGTAGACATCTACCAATAAGGCTCATACATGTATATGGTCAAATGTAGTGAACATAGACATCCATCAAGTAAAGCCCATATATGGTCAGCTATTACATGATCTAATAATTTATACAGGGGTATATTATATATATATTAACTTTGTACTACTAGTACTACGCTGCTGGGTAATATTGTTTTTACTCAGTACATGAATTTTTTGACATCTTTTTTATGTATCATAAGTTTGAATTTTAAAATTAACTTTGTTAGGGACCGTTATATTCTCTACTTTTAAGCTTTTGGCATTTATCGCATTATGTTACAAATATTTGATTGCCAAATGAAAGGTACCCTAAAAATATTAGCATGGTGATAATGGTAGAGTAAGACCGAGTGTTGTCAGATAGCAGGAAAATCATGCAACTCGTGTATAAAATGTTTGATGATAAACAAAAAATTCACAACTACAAATGTAATACTGATAAACAAAGATAAAACAAATAAAGATTTTTAAAAAGTTGCAATGTTTGTGTTCTTTTTTCATTTCTGATAGAAAGTAATTTCAGAATGTTTGGAAGACAGAATGGTGTTATTAGTGTATTTAGAGGATTAAAGGCTTGGGTCACTATTGCTCAGTTTCTTCTCCTTTCTTCCAACGTTTTCTTTGTAAGCCATTTCGTGAACACTGACACTTCATAGGCTTGTTTGGTATCACATGATCTGATGCAGCAAAACTTTGAATTGATACCCACAATTCACAAGTAAGATTGTAACCCCCCCCCCCACACACACAACCACACGCACAACCACACATACACACACACACACACACACACACACACACGCACAGACACACATACATACACATCCACAACTACAACCACGAAAACAGTTACATCCATCCTTTATACTTGCCCCATCCTTACTAGAAGAGATGAGAGAGAAAACAGTACTATATTTTCATTCACAACTTGCATGAAATCCTATAGTACATACTTTTGATGTTAGCTGAGGTAAAAAATATATGTAGGGGCTGTTTGTGTTAGATGAAATTCTAAAGGAAAAATAGTCTGTAAGGTACGCTGAGGGCGTAACAACACTCCATATCTTACAGTCTAAACATCTGGAGGTTTAGAATATCTCAACTGTAGGTAGGGAAAACAGAGAGCCAAATCCCAATGTGACTGGCTTCCAGACTATCATAGTGGTTTTGATGAAAAGTAGAGAAGGAAAGACAAAGTCAAAATATGTTGAAAGACAGCATGCAAACTGTAAGAATTCCATTGCCAGTCTAGTGTATCAATGTCAATTAAATTTCTTGTTTATATTCAAATCCAAACAAAATAAGTCCTGATTATCACTTTCGTTTGTCTGGATGCCAACGCGGTCTCCAAACCCGAGTGGATGTGTAAATCGTAACGATACCGTATATGAACTAGGCTACATTTTCGTTAGACAATACCACAATATGAACATGAAACTGCAAACTGATGTGAAATAACCTTTTTCTTCTTCATCTGTTTTCTTTTTTTTTTCTTTTTTCTTCTATTTTTCTTCATTTTTAAAAATCAAAATGGATTTGTGATATCATGAGCCGTACTACGGGTATCCTCTTGCCATAAACAAATCTGGATCGACCACTACCTAGGCTTAATTAGGCATACCGCAGAACAAACATGAATTTCCAGAAAAGAACAACAAATATTAGTTTGACCGAAATTTAAAAAAAATATCACAAATAGATATCTCATGAAGATATATGCATTGGTACATACATTTCTTATCAAAGAAAACTGACAATAGGCAGTTTAAAAAGAAAATATATCACTTATCAAACTATCACTGTTGACCAAAAATACTTAAGCTTATACATCATGTAAAAGTAGAAAATGGCACATATCATCTCCCCCTTGAACCGATCTGAATGTACTCAACATTAGTATACGCACTAAATGGGTATCAAGCAAACGTGTGTTTTGGTTGTTGTATTTTTACACCCCCCCCCCCCATCAAATGTGCTTCCCTTTTAATACCTGCATGGGTATATTGAAGTAAATTGACGAATTTATAGATATATTATTTTTAGCGGTGGGAGACCTCTTCTGCCTCCACCTGATGAAAAATTATTTCTAGATGAGTTCACACACCGAGTTCCCACAGTTTGTTTGTCGCCCTGTAGCTGCAATAATTGTAGCGTCTTGTTGCGGTTTTGTGGGTTTTTTCGTCTGTTTTTGTGACTTTTTAAGTTTTTGTGTTTAACCCGCACCTAACGCTTTAGGTGCGGGTTAAACACAAAAACTTAAAAAGTCACAAAAACAGACGAAAAAACCCACAAAACCGCAACAAGACGCTACAATTATTGCAGCTAGTCGCCCTGTAGCTGCGACGAACCCAATTTCGAATATTGTCCGGATCCCTTTCGATTCTGATTCCGAGGCTGTGAATCCGTTTACTTCCTATCTCGGGATGAGCAAGGAGATTCAAATGAATGGTGAAGTGTTTCCTGCGTAAGTTGAACTATCTGTGTCTTCACAACTCAGAAGCTACTACCAAAGAAACGTAAGTTGCTGTCATAGTCATGTTTAATCCACCACCATTGACGTAGTCATTGCTGATTTCAAGTTACATAGATACGTCGTTAAACGACAACGTACGTTACGTGACCGCGAAGTTCAAATCACAGTTTGAATGTTTGGCTGGATTTTTTTTCAATGTTGACATTTAAAATCAAGTTGTACACTTGCAATGGTATCAAGATGGCAGTACGTTATCTTTTTTCCATAAATTTCGTTACTGCAAGACGACGTAAATTTTTTACCGCCATTGGATATGGTTCTAAGTTGACATGTTGCTACACGATCCAAGTGTTATAATTATGTTGTTGTTATCATGTTATTGTAACGTTTGCCCTCAAATAGATTATCCTGTAGCATCTGTCACAGTGTGTGTAGAATGTGTCTGTGTACGATGTGATGTGTTCATTGTCGACAGAATTCAAACAAGATTTGTTTTGCGATATATAATTTTGACAGGCGTATAGATCGATCTAGGATTCCCAAGCCCAGCTGCTGTTTATTTTTGAGTTTACGACCGTTCGGCCAGGTAACACACCTCATACACAGATACATTACATGTACATTGTAAAACAGTATTTACGTTGCAACTAGTTTACAGGCCACGGAAATTTATGTTTCATATTTAGAAATTGAAGAGCCGTGTGTACATTTTCTGTATTTTATTTGAACCTGAATATGAGGAACACCTTGTGTATAATGATAATGATAATATTGTTATTATATTTCAGATCATAAATAAATTAGTTTGTAACAGAGTTGTATGTATCTAATATAATTATGTTCTACTACGTCATGCTTCTTATATCTTTTCTACAATAAATCTACTAAAATATTTGTTTATTTTGAGGCTTTGATGATTTGAAGGAGTAAGAATGATTTTTTCTGTTAATGAATCAGAAGAAATCAATATACACAAAACACATAATTTCTTACAGACAGTCAGTAAATATGACGTCTTCTGTGCACGAACCGATGGAAGTCAATTCTGATGATTTGAAAAAAAGACTGTTCCATTCTTTCAGAGAACAAGGCCATTTAGATTCTTTAAAGGTAAGTCACTCATCCATTTACTATCAAGAATAGAAATTATCATCTCTGTTACATTTCTCCAAGAATCTTAGTTTTAGCGATCGTTCAGTCTCCGCTGTCTGTGAGGTCACATGTTCTGAATAATGGGTCAATCAGTAGAAAAAGACTGAATTTTTCAGGCTTTGTCACCAGATTGACCCATTATTATGCAGAACATACTGTCTCATAAACATGTGTTTAGTACTATTAAAGTCTACAGATACTTGGTTTACAAAAATGCACAAAGTACATGAATACATTTGGTTTCACATCAATAACGTAACTTTATAATGTCTATAACTATAAGAAACAAACTACTTGTCATCACTTCATCAAGTGTTTTCATTTGTGTTTATTCTTTGTTTTGTTTGTTCTCTTGTGAAAGTCACAACTCAGGAAGAGGCTTGTCACAGAACTGTCACACACAAGGTTGATAGAGAAGTTTCCAGGACCTGTGAGCAAACTATCTGACAAAGAATCATTGACACTGAGAGCGTGTAATAGTCTGGTTGCTGATCACCTCAGAACATGTTGTTATGACTATTCCCTGTCAGTCTTTCTCCCTGAAAGTGGCATAGCAGAGGATAAGGTTAGTCTTGCTGCTAGACGTTCGGGCTTTCTTTCGATGCTATAACTATAAGCGAACGAAGTTCGCATGTGAGGGCCTGCCCGAACAGTCTAGCGAATGTCATTTTCAGACCGGACATTCCATTGAGATTACATTGAGCGGTGGGTTGGGCCATCTATGCATATATATACTTTAATATATTCAATAACCTATGACCTCGGGGAATCTCTGCATGCAAGTGTTGACAAACACATTTACGTCATTACTATGGCTTATCGGTTTATGGTAATTGTGAGTTTGATGAGTGTGTAGACGTTGTCATTCACACATTTCAGTTAACGCATTGGTGGTTATTTATACAAGCCCCTCCTTAAGATGAATATGCATGAAAATTTAGCTATTGTCCTCTGTTTGTGCTTGTCGCTAATACGGTTCTCTGATTGGCAGTTATTTATATCCTGATGACATTCGCTAGACCTCGGATGTTCCATCCTCGATAGCGTTGTTCGGCTGTGTGTCGTATTTTATCGGAAGAACATCCGAGGGCTAGCTGATAGACTAAGGATAAGGTATGATACATCTCACTATTCATTGTCACATATGCAAATTTATCAATATGCAAATTGATACTGTGAATTTACACATTGATGCTGGCATATATTTCTTATAAGTTATACAAATTGTTACCAAAGCTAGCAACAAATTCAAATTCAAATTCAAAACCTTTATTGTCTGCATATAAAAACACTGAATATTGTCTTCAGACTCGCCAGCAAATGTTACAAAGATACACATAAATCACAGCAATGAAAACAGAAATAGTATATTTACATAATGACATAAACGTTCACTTGAAGCTGTCACATTGTGTTCAAAATGGCCACTGCTGATGGTAAGAATGATTTTTTAAACAAGTTCTTTTTTTGCAAATGGAACCCTGTAACGACAGGTACAACCTTTGGCATTATTTCACCAACCAACATTTGTGGTTTGTTTGCTATAAAATTGTATACAAAACCAAAAAGGATATATCAATAATTTCACACAATCAAAACATTTTCTTAGAAGCAAATCTAAATTTTTGTTGACATCTCATCAGCATTGTTGATACTATGTACCCAGAGTCCATGAACATTCATTCTCATAAAACAGATATGCTTTACCTATAAGGAATATCTTTTTAGCAATTACTTGTCAAATATCCATCAATTTGAAGTCTCCTTTCCAATAAAAATACCTCACTTTGCTTTTGACAGTTATTTACAGTAAGAGACATAATGCAGCTACTACGTATCCACCCACAGTCCAATCTGTTCAAAGAAGTGGTAAGTATACGATCTCAGACACGTTTTCATTCTAAATAGGGTATTAGACCAAAGACGTGGTAAGTATACAATCTCAGACACGTTTTCATTCTAAGTAGGGTATTAGACCAAAGAAGTGGTAAGTATACAATCTCAGACATGTTTTCATTCTAAGTAGGGTATTAGACCAAAGAAGTGGTAAGTATACGATTTCAGACACGTTTTCATTCTAAGTAGGGTATTAGACCACCCAAAACTGGGGCAATCTTTCAAAGAATGACAGAGCATTGTCATTGTCACTATCAGTCTTAACATACTATGTACAAGGTGATGGTGGTATATACACTTTTCAACACTTGTATTGATAACTGAGTGATAGCAACGTCAGCTAACTGAGGCTATGTGTTGGTACGTGTGTGTGTGCATGCGTGCATATAGCCTTGAATGTGTACATTTTTTACACATTCAAAATTCCCAAATTTCTTCTTTCCTACTGACACATAAGAGAATGGATTTCAAGCTCCTGATTTTATCTTTATATCATTATCACTGATGTAAGATAATTTAAGCATTCTTGCATACCAGACTGATCAGGCTGATCAGGCTGATTCTTCCAAAGGAAGTTTACTCCAAGAGTCCAAGGCTGAAACCACTGTCAGCGAATGAAGTCTAGACTGTCGACAGTCATTTGTGCCTTTTTGCTACGTTTTACCTAAAACTAAAGTCGTTGCCTCGCTCCGATCCGGAGCAATACTATAACCACATACTGAGCAGTTCCTATCAGTACGCATTATCCAGTGCTACGGAGCGAGGTGACGACTTTGATTTCGAGGAAACATAGCAAAAAGGCATGAACAACTGTCAACAGTCTAAATGAAGTCATTCATCATCAATGGCATTGAGGGCACCTAATTTCATCAGAAGCAGCCCAAGGTCTGGTATGCAAGACTAAATCAATAATTATAAGTAACATTTCAATTGATTGTATGTCATGTACAAATAGTTTGTTTGTTTGTCTAACCTTCATTTTCCTTTCATAACTCCAAACTACAAGACTACCAGTTCGGGTCCAGGTTTTTTATGGCAGTTCCTGTCAGACTTATCATTAGAACACCACAGTGGAACAGAAGAGAAGTCCTGTCAGACAGAAGGATGTCCAGTCAAACTCACATTCTTAGGTATGGACATTATCTGTCTATATTACCAGTCACTATCAAAATAAGAAAGTACTACGGTAGTATGTATGGTGATGCAGCTATGAAAATAATAATAAACTACAAACTTTTGATGCCAGATCTAAAGAAAGGAAACAAAGGGCTAATCATAATATCTTATAAGTTATGTGCCCAATCTTTTTTTTTTGATAAATTTTTGTGCCGGAAATTGCTCCCAGTGATTTTCTGTTATGCAGACATTTCCACACAATCACAAATAATGCTACAGAGATCCATTCAGGTTTGGGACTACATGACAGGGCTATGTTGCACGCTCTGTATCACGCTGCTGTGGAACTGTCGGGGATTTCCCAGTCAGTCCACAGGCTATCACAGCACCTGCAGGCTCCGTGTGAGTAATAGTCCCCGACATTTCAAGACATTACTCCAGGAGTCCCCCCAAATTCACACTCATCTTGTGAGTGAGACACAGCTGAGTGATACAGCCTACCCATCGAGTCTGTAGAACACTCACCCTGGGTTTGGTTCAGTCACAGAAAAATCCTGTTTCCAGTGGGATTCAAACCCATGACCTCCTGACTGCTAATCCTGTGCACTAACCACTACACCACAAGGAGCCAGTATGTGCCCTGTCTGCACTGTCTGACCACAGCCTGTATTAGGAGATGATAACAACTGTGAAGTTACAAGTTATTGTATCTTGATGTATTACTAATATTTTACTGGGAGAATGTATGTAAATATGACTTGTAGACCACAGAATATAATATATGTAAACATGATAATGAATGAATTGACTATCGTATTATCATACAGGTGATAAGTTAGATTCAGTGGAGAAGGCCTACAATGCCAAGACAGAGGATCCCAAGTGGACAGAATCAATTGAAGACAGATTGTTGGTTCATGAGAGAACAATTGCAAGTAAAGCCAAATCTAGCCTGAATAATGAGGTGAGATTTACTCATTTTATTAAACTGTAAATGAAGAACTGTAATTGTGTCTGACTTTGTAACTTTGTCTTCAGTATGACAGTGGTCAGATATATTTGTATTACTTATAACCTTATTTCAGGGACAAGATCAAGTTATTTCTGTCTTTCATGGAGTTTGGTTGAATTTGATAGGAGGAATAGCTTTTAGTTTTGATAGCTTTCCTAAACAGTTTACATGACAATATGTGTGACCCTTTCTTTGTGTTTCTATTTTCAGATAGCAAGATTTAAAGCAAGTGAAATTGAAAAAGTGAGGTTACAAGAAAGGGAAAATTTGAGAAAAGAAATGAATATATTAAGAAAACAGGTAAGCTCATGGAGAACACCTCACATTCAACTATTACAAAGATCCCGACACCCTGACACAGTGTCAACTGACCTTTGAACCCTGACACATTTTGTAAACATGACCTTTGAACTCAGAAAAGCACACGACAGGTTTACATGTAAAACTTGTATACAAAACAAATATAATATTATATTATATTATATTAATCTCCAAGCACTTACATTGTCACAAAACTGAAAATTAATCAGTTTAAGTGATTATAAAGAGGATCCTTGTCCATTACTATGGCAACACAGAAGCAAACATTGATTAAAAATTTATCAAAAAATTCTTGAATTGTATTTTCCTTTTAGTTGGAGAGCCAATATCAAATTAAGATAGAGGCATTAGCAGAGAAGGAAAGACAGACTTCAGAGGGATTAGAGAAAGAAAGAGAGGTGAGTGGTGTATCATTACAGTCCAGATGTAGGTTTTACAACTTGTAACATTCAGCTAAAATGTTTGTGTGTTTTGAAACAGTCGACATCATTTACAACCATAACACCAAAGTAAAGTGTTTTGGGTAGGTACTACAATAGTTTATAGCATCCATATCAAGTACAACCCATAACACCAAAGTAAAGCGTTTTGGGTAGGTACTACAATCATTTATAAATTATAGCATCCATATCAAGTACAACCCATAACACCAAAGTAAAGCGTTTTGGGTAGGTACCACAATCGTTTATAGCATCCATATCAAGTGTAAAAGTAAACTGTTTCATTTACCAATTTGACCACATCAGAAAGGCCACATGCTCATATACTTTTACACTTGATATGAATGCTATAAATGAGTGTAGCACATAGAGAAAGTGCTTTACTTCAGTGTTACTCGCTGTATGGCATCCATACCAAGTCTGAAAGTATACTTTTAATCAACAACCCAGTATGTGGTGTCACTCAATGTAATCAATCTCTAAACAGTGTTAGAATTCAATGACTAGGGTGTAAACATAGATATTATAAGATACTGTCTGGATCTCACTTAGAGCTGTGACTGTTATCATTCACTGTGACCAATAGTTAGCAGAAAACACTCTTCACAAATTGACTACATTAGAAAGTCTGAAGCCATTGAAAGAGTATTCTGTTATGGAATGCTATAAATGAGTGTGATAAGTACAGAAAGTGCTTCACTTCAGTGTTAAGGGTTGTACATATCTGGATATCTTGCATCTTATAATACATTTCTCCCTTTCATATTGGTTTTAATATTTGTCAACAGATAACAAAAAAAGAAACTTTCCTTCAAAGACAAAAACTGCTGGAAGAATTGGATTCTTTGAGAATAAGAGAAGCTGAAGTCAGAAGAGAACGTGATCTCTATGCAAAGTATATTTTCCATTTTTTTAAAAATGTTTTATACATATTGCTATTGAAGTTTGATTCATAAATTGTTCAAATCATATGAGTGAACAAATAAATATGCCATAGCAACAGTAATCATGACTCCACCAACATATCAAAGTCAAATCTTAATTCCAAGCTGTGTCTGTAATTTTGTTAGGTTAACACGAAGCTTGCATACACAGCATATGTTCATGTTGCTTATTGGATGATGTAATCAAATCAAATTTAACATGTTACTGTGTGACAGTGACACCACACCTGTCATCCTGTGACAGTGACACCACATCTGTTGTCCTGTGACAGTGACACCTCACCTGTCATCTTGTCACAGTGACACCACACCTGTCGTCCTGTGACAGTGACACCTCACCTGTCGTTCTGTGACAGTGACACCACACCTGTCGTCCTGTGACAGTGACATCTCACCTGTTGTCCTGTGACAGTGACACCACTCCTGTCATCTTGTCACAGTGACACCACACCTGTCGTCCTGTGACAGTGACACCTCACCTGTCATCTTGTCACAGTGACACCACACCTGTCGTCCTGTGACAGTGACACCACACCTGTCATCCTGTGACAGTGACACCTCACCTGTTGTCCTGTAACAGTGACACCACTCCTGTCATCTTGTCACAGTGACACCACACCTGTCGTCCTGTGACAGTGACACCACTCCTGTCATCTTGTCACAGTGACACCACACCTGTCGTCCTGTGACAGTGACACCTCAACTGTCGTCCTGTGACAGTGACACCACTCCTGTCATTCTGTGACAGTGACATCTCACCTGTCATCCTGTGACAATGACACCTCACCTGTTGTCCTGTGACAGTGACACCACTCCTGTCATTCTGTGACAGTGACACCACTCCTGTCATTCTGTGACAATGACACATCACCTGTTCTGTTACAATGACACATCACCTGTCATTCTGTGACAGTTGTTAACAGCTCCAAGTATTTACACGAAGAAACTTTAAACCACAAATAGTCAAAATAAGTAAACATTTGTATCCATGGAAAAAAGACAGATGAAATAATTTGATGTAAACAAGAATGACTTAATAATATGACACTTTTTCTTTTGATTTGTGTATTTAGGACAGCCAAGGAAGAAGAAGAAAGACAACGAACCATTGGGGAAACTTTACGGAAAAGAGAAGCAGCCGTTGCTAGGGTAGAACAAACCTTAGAGATCAAACTGCAAGAACAAATGACATCGTAAGAACACAATTATATAAAAGTAGAATAACAATATGAATGAATATAAAATACTTTATTGATCACTGAGGGAAGTGTTATAGGTCTGGTCTAAAAGTACTCAGTAATAATAAATGAAAAGACACAACGCAGAAAGAAGAAACTATAAACCAGTGTCATACTACATGACCTTATACTCAATTCAATGTTTTATTGTAGATCTAAATTGCCACATAGACTAAGATACGTCATATCACTTTGCCCTCACTGGCCTCCTCTCTCTCTCTGTGTGAGAGGAGTTGATCGATGTGTGAGGGCGCCCTGTCACCTTGCAGACTATTCAACATCTTGACTGACTCTAGTATCATGCTCCTCACTGGCCTTCTCGCTCTCTCTCTGAGAGGGGTTGACTGATGTATGAGGGCGCCCTATCACAGCGTACCATACAGACTATTCTATATTGCTGATGGTAAATTTATGGTAATATCTGCTCTATGTCAAAGATTCATTGCATTCTAAAATGTCTTTCCCCTCAGTATATAGTATAAATGACATCAGGGTGTGTTTCCTTTTCATTATGTGAAACCCAATCTGTTATCTATTTGGTCAGTTATGACTATATTTTCTTATATTATTTTATGAATATTTTTCTTGAAATTAAAGTAATATTTTGTTTTGTTAATTTCTTGTAGATATGATATTGAACAGAAATCTAAATATATGTCAAGAATGCAAAATCTAGAAGTCCGTGAAGTAAGGAATCGAGGTAATTACTACTAGTAATATATCATGTTTTATTACATACATTGTAATACCAGTGATTACTTGTATTGGTGTAAACTGTCAACAATCGTCTTGACTTTTTTGTACTTAATCTTTAATACTATTTTTGTTGATGAAATGATAGACACTCCACCAGAGGAGGGTCTATGATGAAATAGAATTAAAACATGGTGTGCGATGTATGTTCGATGAAGTCAAGATGACTGTTGGTACAGACGTTAGATTATATTAATGTTCAAATGCTCAATGAATAGCATGCTGCCAGCTTTCTGTATAGAATGTGCACTGATTATATATCACATGTTATAGGTTATGTATGTGCTCACAATTAGTAATAAATAAACAATTATTTCAAAAGGTTTTTTAGGAATATGACAAAATATAATCCGTGTCTGAATACAGACTAGTATTGGTGTTGTGGACACTAATAATATTTGCACTGCTGTGCAATGCTGAGAACATTAATATACAGCTGAGTGTATGCAAATGATATGCAAATGAGTATGCCATTGTTGCTTGTACAGGAAATCATGTGATCACACAGTATAATTTTTACAAAACTTTGCTGTTTTAGACAAAATCATTATTGCATACCTATGTGTGTAAAAGTGCATTCCATGTACATGAAAATACTCAGTTCTTGATGATTAAAGGGTCTGTGTGTACATTGAAAATGATCAAAATGAAAAGAAGCAGACAGTCCACGAACGAACTCATGTATTATTCTTTGTATGTTCAGATTCATATTTTTGTAATGCATGTTTGTTTTCATTTTGTGTGTTAAATTTTCTGTTTTAGAAGAGACAAGACTTCTGCAAGAGGACAAAGCTAGAGTGGCACAAATGAAAAAAGAAATACACAATAAAACAGTAAAGGCTGCTGAAGTAGAAGTAAGTATGAATCAGATTGGTTGTATACCACTAATGCAAATCATATGATAGATGGTTGTTATAATGGCTTATGTTCACTGAGGTGTATATGGGCAGTTGTAATAGTGTTGCGTATTCACATGTGTGTGAACTCTGTAATAGACAGTGTACATGTGTGTGTGTGTGTGTGTGTGTGTGTGTGTGTGTGTGTGTGTGTGTGTGTGTGTGTGTGTGTGTGTGTGTGTGTGTGACCATCAGTAATTGTGTTACAAATTAATGTGTTTGTGATCTCTGTTATAATGTTACACTTTCAAGTGTGTGTGGGAATGTTCAATAGTATTACCTATTCATGTATAGGCATTTGTGATAGTATTACACATTCATGTGTTTGTGGGCTATCTGTGTTTGTGTTACACATTCATGTATTCGTGGGTTTGAATCCAAACTACAGTGGTAAGAGGCATACAGACTTGTCCATAAACACCCCCCCCCACCCTATGAAAGCACAAAATGTGTCATGAAGGTCCATGCCATCCACCATCAAGCACTCAAAGTTACAAACAATTACTGTAACATTACTCTTTCACTACTCTATTGCCAGCAAGAGTTAGACGATCTTAAAAAGACAATGTTGTCCATGACAAAAGAGAATGAAATCATGACAGAAAAGTTACAAGAAATGACTGACTACAGAGATATCAAAGAAGAAGTGGCAGTGCTGAGGAGAGAATTAGAAAACACGAAATTGTGAGTTTAACTGTAACGTAAATATTGGTTTTCCATTTATTTAGATTTGAAAGTTAAGATATTTGATAAAAACATTCATCTTTCATATAAATATGAGTCATAATATATATATATATATATGTATATAGGTGACACTACTACGCAACCACGACTCCATTCCATGTAACTGTGTGTGTGTATATATGTATATACTACTACACAATAACGACTCCATTCCATGTAACAACTGTATGTGTGTGCATGTGTATATATATATATATATATATATATATATATATATATATATATATATATATATACACACACACACACACACACACACACACACACACACACACACACACACACACATGTATATACTACTACACAATCACAACTCCATTCCATGTAACTGTTCAGCACTACCCTGTATCCCACTTTTAATGAACACTACTTCAGTGTGTACTTATTTTGTTAATTTGAATGATTTTACTTCTTCAGTGTGTACTAATTTTGCTAAGTAGTAACCATCATTACTGTATCTTACTTTGGCAGAGTTTTAGAAGAAGTCAAGTATGAGCAGAAAATAGAAAGAGCAAGTAAGTGATGTTTACTAACCCTTTCTTATTCATCTCATTTTGCCATCTTTTACTTGGTATGTTTTATCACCATTCTTATACCAGAAAAAAGTATGTGTCTTGTTATATGCCTGGAATTTCAACTTTTTTTTTTTAAAGTAACAGGCATGGAGTATTCCACCAGTGTATCTGTTTATGACGACTTGAAATTGCATTCATATTATCATTTATTTTAGTCACTAAATTGCCAGTAAGTGGTTCCCTTCACAAGAATGACATTCTTTGTAATTAGCATCAGTTTTATATAAGACATTTTTAGCAAAAGGATTTTGAGGCAGTAAGAGTAAACTTTAAGCTATATATATATTCAACCTTGGCACCAGAATACACTCAAGTACATCTACTTGTTTGGCTCCACTGTCTGCAACAGCTGAGTGGAGTTTACGGGTTAGGTTATTCCCTGCTTTCAGTTGTCAACCTTTTCTATTTTCATCTTCTTTTCTAAAAACAGCAGTTGAGGAATGCTTTGATATTTGCAGTGCAGTGCATGTGCCTTGGGGAAAGTCTATTCAGATTTGTGCATGTCAAGTAACTACTTGATACAAATCATTGTCTATTTTTATCAAATCTTTTGCATATTTTTTAGTCAAAATAAAACCATACCCATAGCAATAGTCAAATGACACATCTTTCTGAAATGACTGCAAAGTAGATAACTGAAATATGGCATATTGCAGAATATGAAGACCAGATAAAAGGACTGCAGGATAGATTAACAAAACCTACTCCTGAGATGGTAGCCTTACAGCTTGAATTAGCCAGAACAAAAGATCAAATGAAAGATGAAGAAAGTTTATTGAAGCAGAAAGAAGTTCACCTCAGAACAAAGCTCCATCAAGAGGTAACATGTCAATGTTTGTTATTTCTGCTCATATCTCATAGTGCAACTTGCCATTCAATAATAGCTCTCTTTCATCCAACAATATTATATAGGTATGTGAGAACGAATGTTCATGGACTTTGGTTTCTTAATTACCAATGAAAATTGTACTCATAGAGTCAAAAAATTTATTGGAAGCAAGTCCCAAGTTTTCACTGACATCTCATCATCCTCATCAGGGGTGTACTACAATGGGCTATTGTCATGTGTCTTCAAAGAGACATGTGATATGAGCTTGGAGCTTGAGAGAGACAGCTGGTATCTCAGTTTTTAGGCTCTGTGAGGAGAAGTTTTCATGAGTAAGTATTTATATATAAACCTGATACACCAAGGGATGGTCATAGCCCAGATCCCACAGCAAATTTTCTTAAAAAGACCAAAAGTTGATTAAGATGAACATGTCTTATTTGTTTATAACCATGTTGTCTTTTTTTTTTCTCAGCTTGATAAGAACAGAGATTTACAAAGACAGACAGATGAGCAAACACGGGAGATAAAACTTCTGAGTGATGAGTGCAGTAATTTAAGGACTACATTGAGTGACACCCAGAAAGCTCTCAGTAATGAAGTATATAGGAATCCTGCACAGTCAGTCACTGTCAAGTAAGTTGTCCACTTTCCAATTCTTCACAGTCAGTCACTGTCAAGTATGTTTTCCACTTTCCAATCTTTCACAGTCAGGCCCTGTGAAAAAAAGGGTAGCATTATGTATATAGTTCTGAATCAATATCTTTCAACCAGCCATGAGTTTGAGTTTCGAATATTTGGAATAAAATCCACAAGCTTAATGTACTACACCACGCCCACCCCCACTTCCACCCCCACCCCTGTAACTTCATATACTTATTTTCATATGTTGGATGTGTTTAGAATGTTACAGACAGTCAGTGAAGATGAGTCATCCTCAGAGATGGATCTGCTATACAATGAGACACCCACTATGATGAATATCAACCCCAGTATCCAAACAGATCCATTCAAATTTGACAATAGTGCTATACCGCAGAGAAGTACCTCACCAAATCTTGCTTTAGACAAGTTTCTTGCAGACACCAGAAGTAGATTTACAAATCTGGAAAAAGAAGCTGAGGTAGGTATCCTAAAATATGCTAGGAACAGTTTGATTTCTTAACCATACACTGCCTATGCATTCTCAAACTCACTCATTCATTACTGAATGTTATGTCATTGGAAAGAACATGGGCAGTCAAAACAAATGACAGGTAGGCAGAGAAGTAGGCAGACAGACAGACAGACAGACAGACAGACAGACAGACAGACAGACAGACAGACAGACAGACAGACAGATAGACAGACAATCATGAACTGCTAGCCAAATAAATGACTAGACCATAATATGGTGTGTTAAAGTATTCCATGATATACATGATGTGCCTAGTGGGAGAAAGGCATACAGAAATCACTACCTCTCAAAAAAACTATTTCATGTACTATCATAAGAAGTCCTTAGAATTAGTGATATCCTAAATATTGCTTCATCTAGAAATGAATTCTCGCAGTGAAGATTCACTTGAATGATGAATGATGAATGTACTTCAGCAATACCCTTATGAAAATGTCCTATAGGAATCCTTTAACATTCCTATGAGAATCCTATAGTAATTATTAAGTATTCCTAAAAGATGTCCCATAGGAATCCTAAAAGAAAGGGCCAAAATCTTTCTTATATAGGAATACTTTAAGAATCTTATAGGATTCCTATAAAGACTTTTTCCTATATGATCCTATAGGGATACTAGACCTGTACCGTGTCTTGGCCTGAAATATCTACCAAAGGACAATGTATTTACCAAGAATTTGATGTTTGTATTTTTCAGAGTTTAGATTACAATTTTTCAAACTATCACGAAAGACTTACAAACATAGATACATCACCAAAGGATAAACCACCATTATTAAAGCAGACATCATGGAGTAATTTTATCAATGCACCTCCAAGTTCAACATCATTCAAGCCACTACATCCACCCACAATTGACCTAATGAAATCACCCACAGTGGAACCAATGAAATCACCCACAGTGGAACCAATAAAATCACCCACAGTGGAACGAATGAAATCACCAACAGTGGACCTTACAGCAGATGTTCAAGGTGAGTAGTGAATAGAAATGATTTGAGCTGTGTATGTACATCATCGCAAACCATGGCCTCTTTTACGGCACCATCCAAAATGCACCGTCCAGAGGTTATTTCTCGGTATGGTGGAAGAAATAACAGTTATGGTTTGCGAGAATGTGTAAACTATGTATTAATAGTTCACATAAAGTCAAAGTTTATATCCCAGTGCTATCTCATTATTAGAACCATAAGGATTCCATAGAATCAGTCTTGTGTTCAGGACTAACAATTTCTCTAGCTCTGTCAGTCAAATCTAAATTTTAATCTGAATCCAAACTGGGCCTTTAAAAGCAAAGCTCTTGTCAATCTCACCAGAGCAGGTTTATCTATTATCTTGCTGATAGACCCCTTGGGTTATTCTGCTCACTGTGAAGCCAACTGAATGTTTGTCAGTGAGGTATAGCAGCTAGACTAGTTTATCTATTAGCCACCTAGGTTTTTTACAATTATAGCAATAATACATAGAATGCTGGATTTACTAGTACTTGGATACACACAATCACATACAGATCACACTTTGTGATAAATCTTTGTGATCTGTTCATTGATATGTGTTGTTGTTTTGACAATGAGATACAATCTCCTCTACATATTTTGATGATATACAATCTGTTGTGATTGGTAGCAGCAATGGAAAGTCAGTGATTTGTGTACATGTAGACTGTAAGATAAGTTGTGTCTTTCTGCCCAAGTGGTGAAATGGGTTGGCTGATGCATGGGGTACTCCAACATGGCATATCTTATGTGTTCATGTTGTTCTATACACAGAAATTTATACATATTGTAATGTTGTTACTTATTGACAGATTCTACACGTGATGATGGAGTACTATCTCCTGTGATTGGTAGCAGCAAAGTAAAATCAGTGAACATCAAACCCAGCATATCTATAATTTCACCAAGAAGACCACCTCCAAAGTCAACTAACAAATATGGTGTATCACCAAAGAAAGAGACACAAGATCCATTGTTAGTTGGTGACACATGGAAGTCTGCGTCCCTTAGTGAGAGTGATCAACCAACTCAAGACAGCTACACAGATGACAATTTTAGTGAAGAAGTTTCCCAATCTAAAGATGACTACAACTTTGAACAGGATATGCAGCCATCACCAGATACCAACTTTGAACCTAAACCTGCCAAGGAAGAGAGCATACCCATATCACTGGATTCAGCTTGGAAACCTGAAGTTGGCACAGAAAAAATTGCACCAGTATCACTGGATTCAGCTTGGAAACAAGATACAGTCACTGCAGCTGTTGATCAAGAGCCAGAAACACAGAAAATGTCTGAAGGTAGTTATCTAAGTTTAAGCAAGACAAATAAACAAATACCATGACAACACATGAACAAACAAACACCATGACAACACATGAACAAACAAACAAACATTGCAACAACACATGAACAAACAAACACCATGACAACATATGAACAAACAAACACCATGACAACATATGAACAAACAAACACCATGACAACACATGAACAAACAAACACCATGACAACACATGAACAAACAAACAAACATTGCAACAACACATGAACAAACAAACACCATGACAACATATGAACAAACAAACACCATGACAACATATGAACAAACAAACACCATGACAACACATGAACAAACAAACACCATGGCAACACATGAACAAACAAACAAACATTGCAACAACACATGAACAAACAAACACCATGACAACATATGAACAAACAAACACCATGACAACACATGAACAAACAAACACCATGACAACACATGAACAAACAAACATTGTGACAAGACATACATGTATGTATGTACACCATTTTGATTTATAAGGGATGTTATAAGGAATGTATTGACTTTTTGTGTAATTTCAGAACAAGATGAAGAAGAGGAAGAAAGATGGAAGGAGGAAAGAAAGAGACGAGAAGCTGAGAGGAGAAGACTTGAACAAGAAGCGTGGGAAAAAGAACAAAGAGAGTTACAAGGTCTTCTAGATCAACAGGTGTGTACAATTATTGTGGTTACCATTTTCTCTTTTTGTCAGCTGTCAACATGCACTTTTTAAAATTACACTGTGTTGGCAACAAAACCATGGTGTGATGTATGTTCAGTTCAAACTTCTTGAAAAAGCCCATGATGTGGGAAACGTTTCAAAGATTCAAGATGCTTTTGTACTCATTTACAGCTGAATTATTTCACATATGAAATTAAACCCATTATATTGGTGCACTGTATCTTTATATTGTAAAGTTATAATTTGGAGAATACTATAAACCATTAACCAAACAATTATCCACATTTCTTGTGAAGTTTAAATTTTTCAATTTCAAACACAACCCACTCTTGGAAAGCTGTACCCGAAGCTTTCGTCCTCTCACTAAGGACTTCATCAGCAAACTGAAGTAATTAATATGAACTAGGAACACAGGTGTTAATTACTATGTTGAGAATCAACACCACTTACTGGCTTAGTGAGTGGTGTTAACACCTGGTCCCATGTATATGAAAGATTAAAACGGCTCCCCATGAGAAGACGAAAGCTTCAGGTACAGCTTTCCAAGAGTTGGTTGTGTTGGAAATTTAAAAGTGTAAACTTCACAAGAAATGGCTAATACCAGTTTAACCTACATAGAATTCTCCACATTGTTTAAGGTGTGTTCTGACTGTGTTGTATTTTGTTGTATTTTGTACACAGTATGAAGAAGTCAAAGGATTGAAAGCAGACAGTAGTGAAAGCAAAGCAGAGAGTGACAAACAGGAAGTTGCAACGACAGTGGAAGAAGAAAAACCTAAGGATGAAGAGGATGCTAAAATAGATCCAGTTATGCAAAAATACATGCAAATGGTACAACAGAAGAAAGAGGAGGAAAAGGTAAGATGAAATTGTAAAATGATTGTAATAAAATCTGACAACAAAGATGATAGTACAAATGGTAAGTCTACTTTATCAAAGCAGTTTAGATAATTATCATTGGTTATTTCTGTCACTGCTGGCCAATCACCAGTGGCTATTTTTGTCACTGCTGTTCTATCACTATTGCTCATTTCTGTCAATGCTGACCAATCACTATTGGTTATTTCTGTTACTGCTGGCCAATCAACATCGTTTTTTTCTGTCAATGACAAGTACAGGTAGACAGCTTGAAGTGTTAAGATTGTGTCATCCCTAATGCTATGACCCATGAAAGCATTTCTTAGGCTGATCTAAATATCAGTAACTCCTTGTAATCTGAATGTTTGCTCTATTATAGAAACAAGATACCACAAAATCAGAGGAACACCATATATCCATTGAAGAAGAACTTGCCAGGTTGGTTTCTGTTTAATTCATTGTGTTGTTTTACTACCAATGTATGTATGTATGTATGTATGTATGTATGTGTGTGTGTGTGTGTGTGTGTATGTATGTTTGTATATATGTATGTATGTATGTATGTATGTATGTATGTATGTATGTATGTTTGTATATATGTATGTATGTATGTATGTATGTATGTGTGTGTGTGTGTGTGTGTGTGTGCGTGCGTGCGTGCGTGCGTGCATGCGTGTGTGCGTGCTTGCATGCATGCATGCATGCATGCGTGCATGTGTGTGTGTGCGTGCGTGCATGCATGCGAGCACGTGTGCGTGCATGTATGTATGTATGTATGTATGTATGTATGTATGTGTCTGTATGTATGTATGTATGTATGTTTGTCTGTCTGTCTGTCTGTCTGTCTGTCTGTATGTATGTATGTATGTATGTATGTGTATGTATGTATGTATGTATGTGTGTCTGTATGTATGTATGTATGTATGTATGTATGTATGTATGTATGTATGTATGTGTGTCTGTACGTACGTACGTACGTACGTATGTATGTATGTTTGTCTGTCTGTCTGTATGTATGTATGTATGTATGTATGTATGTATGTATGTATGTATGTATGTATGTATGTGTTTGTGTATGTATGTATATATGTATGTATGTATGTATGTATGTATGTATGTATGTATGTATGTATGTATGTATGTATGTATGGCTGTCTGTCTGACTGGCTGTCTGATTGCTAAGACAACTTTACATGTGGGTGTATACCTCTTCAGTCAAAATACACCTATTTTCTTCTCCTTCATTAGTTCATTATTTTACTATTCATATTTTTCAGTTTTGAAGGTGCATCAGATGATAATTTTGATGACTGGTGATTAAGTTGAATCTATCATCTGATTGGTGGAAAACATCTATAGTGATATGAATCTATCATCTGATTGGTGGAAAACATCTACAGTGATATGAATCTATCATCTGATTGGAGGAAAACATCTACAGTGATATGAATCTATCATCTGATTGGTGGAAAACATCTATAGTGATATGAATCTATCATCATCTTGTATATTGGATTCTACTTTGGTGTACTGTACAGTAGTAGAATGGTATGGATTTTAGACCAGGTACATGTATTAAAGCTGGACTAGATGTAATTGGATCAGATGATCAGACAACCAACAATATATTCACTAAAGATTGCTACAATACCAATAAGGACACATTGTACATGTTAATTAAACATTGATTTTATCCATAGGTAGTGTAGAAACAAGTTGAAAGCACTGATTTAAAAGTGGCAAGTCCCAAATCAATTGATTCGATTTTAATTGTACCATATTATAGGATAGAGCTGTACAAATTACCCACAATACTGTTCAGGATGTATGACATTATGAAATCATTCATCTCGAATTTGAAGAATACAGCTAGTCCAAATCTAGAAAAAAATAACCTCTTTATATCTTAGGAAACAGATTTTAAAAAAAAGTTGTAGTTTCAGCTACAGCAGCCTTAACAGATTTCTGGAATGTATATTTTACTTTTTGTTGGTATATTATAATAGTAAGGTAAATTGATAAAGTTATAAAGATTTCAAACAGAATTTGTAAACATTTCATTTCCATGGAGATTTAGCAAAGAACTTGTAATTTGAGGTTTTATTTATTTATTAACAATATGAAAAGTACTACTGTAATTACTTATCTACATTTTGATTTTGCCATTAAAGTTGATTTTTACAAAATAATAATCTGTATAAATTGTATTGTGAAAACTGTAAAAATGAATATAAAGACTGAGACTTTCAATTTTTAATATAAATGAAGAAGTTCTGTGCTGTTACCAAAATTAGTAATAAAAGCAATTTTTGATAAGTACAATATTGTGTGTGCTCTCTCTCTCTCTCTCTCTCTCTCTCTCTCTCTCTCTCTCTCTCTCTCTCTCACACACACACACACACACACACATACATACATACACATATTTGCACTTCTACAATGCATGCATGGAAAGAAAGGAAAAACATTTCAAGTGTAATACAGCATAAATCATCAATTAAATCTTCATTTGCTACATTGTTGATAAAAGTGTGCAGTGGACAGTCAAATAAAGGGAATGATTAATGAAGTTTGAGATCTGGACAAACAAATATCTGAAAAGTTTGTGAACTTTGTTTAAATAGTAATCTTTGAACTTTGGTTAAATAGCAATCTGATTAAAATCCGATGTAGATGTCGTCTAATCGTTCATTGCTATTTTACCTTCGTTATTTTGCCTGAATTGACCTTCGTGGTACATGTTTATGTTTTTATCCGATCCAATCCATTTTAATCAGATTGGTTAAATAGTAATCTTTGAACTTTGGTAAACAGAATGCTTGGATGATACAGTAGTTAATGGTAACCTGAGTATACCACCTGATCTTAACTGCCCTTACCAGGTATTTGTACTTACTGCCCTTACCAGGTATTTGTACTTACTGCCCTTACCAGGTATTTGTTCTTACTGCCCTTACCAGGTATTTGTACTTACTGCCCTTACCAGGTATTTGTACTTACTGCCCTTGCCAGGTATTTGTACTTACTGCCCTTACCAGGTATTTGTACTTACTGCCCTTACCAGGTATTTATAAGTCCACACACAGCAGCTACTGCTGACTGGTCCAGATTGATTGATATGAGTGATGTCGATGTATCACTGTAATTATTTATTATGCTTCCTCACAGGCAAATCCTAATTACACAATTAATAATTAAAGTAACATGTATGTAAGAATCGCAATGTGTCATGGGCTACCACTAGTCTATTCAGATGCAGATTATATTTTATTGTATACCTAAAAAACCTGAAATATGTGATGATGATGATGATGATGATGATGATGATGATGATGATGATGATGATGATGATGATGATGATGATGATGATGATGATGATGATGATGATGATGATGATGACGACGACGACGACGACGACGACGACGACGACGACGACGAGATGATGATATCAGGAAACTTTTACAAGTGACCAGATCAGGCAGAGTATACACAACATGGAAAGCACGTTTTAGATACTAACTAAATTGTGTATGATTATAAGAGAAAGGTAACTAGGCAGTCTTTTACTGTTTGTCACTTTATATGTAGAAATATTGCTTTCTAATACAGAGTCAAAATCATTTTAATTTGTATGTATACATGATTTCCTCCGCCCCCCGCCCCTTGTAAATGCTGAAGGCTCCCTTTACCAACCATTCAACTCATGCGTTGTTCATGTAATGACAGGGATTTCCTCAGATTTGTTGATACACACCAACAACTATCGTCCCTAATCTGTTTATGTATGCCGAGCGGCACAGCCGCGAGAAGAGAGGGACTTCTCGCGGCTTTCTCGCGGCTGCGAGACTACGAATGAGTGTGCTTCATAAATAGAGTAAATAGAATACAATATGTAACACTTCGTAGGAAACAAAAATTGCGTCCAAAAACCGTCTATTAAAACTCGGCCTGTGCCCCTCGTCAACTCCATCCTCCACCTCAAAGTTCCGTATACTTTACAACATCACTCCAGAAATGTATTCGAAATCTGTGTTTTGTTATTAGTGACTAGGTTTTTGTAGTGTATTTTAATTGTTTCATTTGTTCTTTGTTTCATCCTACTGGGATATACATGAATTACAATCAATTGTATCATGTATATGTGTGCCAGACATCGTAAATAAATACAGGTGTTGTGCATAGTGCTACAAATGTCACGTGATTAATATCACCTGATTATCACATGGTCTTAGCTGGCGTTTCCGGAAATCTGTACGTCTATTCAGTCACAGAGATACTCTGAGACTCAGTGAGAGATACTAACTATTAATTTGCGTCTTACACCGATAGCAGGTATGTATTAGCACAGATAGTGAAGAAGCATACTATGTAAATGGTCACGTTATGCAATGTACCTTTATATTTAATGTGGCAGTCCTGCAGACGGAGTACAACTTACAAGTCGGGACTCGACTCATGCTCATTATTAATATTGCAGACAATGTTCGTCTGCAACGCATGAGTCCCTCTGCAAGTATGCAGAACTTTCCGATAACCCGCGATGTATAACCTTGTATATTATGTGCCTGTGGTACTTGCATTTTGTTAGTTGTACACATTAGTTTGTGAGCTATTCGTAAGAATGATAAGATTCCAGGGTGCACGGTGTTCGTATGTAGCGCTGGAAGGGGTGGGGGTCCAGCTGAGTACAAACCAATCACATCAATAGGCATTTAGAAGCACAGGGACAAGTATATGTAGTATTGCTGAGATTTTTGTTTTCCTAAGTAAAATACAAACACAAATCCTGCTACTACAAATGTGTTGGGAAAATATATTTAAGTCAAACTGTTATTGTAGCGTATAGCCAAGGAAATTTTAAACAACAATCTAAGAAATACTATGTGTCCCTATGTCAGAAAGTACTGTCGCAGGTAACCATCAACATATTACTTATTAGTAATGTATGATGGTGATATCTGAATATTTGAAATAAATGACGTGAATGTTTTGAACTAGGACCATCCTTGAATCGAACCTTAGCTCACAAACGACTGTGCTTTACTAGTCCAGCTTACTACAGACAGAGTAAGTCGGGACCTTGGATTCTGAGATTGTCCTTGCTAGAGAGCCCTGACTTACTCCCAAGGTTTACTCCTTGGCAAGCAGGACTATGGACTCTGGTGATTGTGGTCATGAAACAAAGTATGAGAGTTGACACTGATTTATTCTAAATATGTATTTACCTTGCTTATCTTGTGCCACATAGCATGCTGAGTCTCTCTGTGATATTTCACCCTAGCTACAATATAGCTTGTGCAAGAATGTCAAATAGTTGGGTATTCATCACATGAGTTCTTTGCAACTTTGTGAGTTGAACTATCTGAACCCGAAGAAAGTGGATTCGTTTATTGCCGATTGTCTTCTTTTCTTTAAAAAAAAAAAAAAAAAATCAGTTTCATCCATCTGTATTTGTATCAGCCTTGTCAATATATTTCATCTTTTCTGTGTTATATTCCATCATTCTTTAGTATGTCTACATGATTGAATCTTAGTGACTAAACATGATCTCATCAACTGATAGCTATTATAGTACAGGTCCTAGCACATTTAGTGGTTTTAATAGGACACTTTTGTGTAACCATCTGTTATTTTGTCCACAGCAACATAACTGATGGTTACAAAAAATTGTACTACTATATAACAAAGTTATACTTCAAATTCCAGTTTTTAGGTTTTTCCCCAGAATTTCAACTCATAGACCCTACATGTGTCAACTTTATTATCTACAGCCTTGTTAAGTAACCATGCACTTCACCCATTATCATATTAATGAGCAAATTCACTCTAGAAAACCCATCCCACATATCTCGGCCAAAATCTCAGTGTCAAATCATTAACCTGGCAAGAACTCATACTTTAACAAAAGTTATAGTTCCAATTCGTACAGTTATTTCCATTTGACCTGCCAAGAATGTCAACATTATCTCCTGCAGCCCTGTTACATACCCTTTGGGCACATATGAGTTAAGTCACATGGACATTAATGATGAACAAATGGTCTTTAAAAAATAAAACTTTCTGCGCAAATCACATTGCAGAGAAGTGGTCACAGAGTGCATCGCTTTGCATACCTCACTCTGTGCTAGTGTAAGTTGAGTATATGAAAACTGATTAATTGATTGATTGGTTGGTTGATTGATTGATTGATTGATTGATTGATTGATTGATTGATTGATTGATTGATTGATTGATTGATTGATTGATTGATTGATTGATTGATTGATTGATTGATTGATTGATTGATTGATTGATTGGTTGGTTGGTTGGTTGATTGGCTGGTTGGTTGGTTGGTTGGTTGGTTGGTTGGTTGGTTGGTTGGTTGGTTGGTTGGTTGGTTGGTTGGTTGGTTGGTTGGTTGGTTGATTGATTGATTGATTGATTGATTGATTGATTGATTGATTGATTGATTGATTGATTGATTGATTGATTGATTGATTGATTGATTGATTGATTGATTGATTGATTGATTGATTGATTGATTGATTGATTGATTGGTTGGTTGGTTGGTTGATTGGTTGATTGGCTGGTTGGTTGGTTGGTTGATTGATTGATTGATTGATTGATTGATTGATTGATTGGTTGGTTGATTGGCTGGTTGGTTGGTTGGTTGGTTGGTTGATTGATTGATTGATTGATTGATTGATTGATTGAGAATGCCAGATGGTAATTTCATATACTAGCAGTCAAATTTGTGTCTTCAAGAGAGTACTTTATGTGTTTTTGTCTGTAGATGATCCAGACCATGAAGATACAACTGTTATCACTGCTACTATGTGCACATTGTGTTGTGTGCATGGATAATGGTCTTGCTAGGACACCACCTATGGGATGGATGGATTGGGAGAGATTTAGATGTAATACTGACTGTGCAAATGACCCAAACAATTGCATTGGGTAAGATCTTAACACTGTCATGTTACATTTAGAAGATGCCACTCAGAGATAGAATATGTCTGTCATTAGCCTAGAATGTAGTCGTAAATTGTAATCTAATTTTAGGTGACAGTTAGAGCAAAATACCAACTTAAAGGCAAGAGCCAAAATCTCCACATGACTGAATTCTAGTTTACTGAGTCTATCGTCAGTGCAGGGATAACAATGAACATGACATTCAAAGCACAATCATGACTATTAAAACAAAAGTCTGTAGCTTATAAATACTTCTCTGTTATTTAATGATTTAGTATCAATGTATGTCATTGATGTCAAATATTTAAAATTTTGAATTTTTTCTGGTTTAGAGAGAAATTATTCCGAGATATGGCTGATGAAATGGCAATAAATGGGTACAAAGATGTTGGATACGAGTATGTCTGTATTGATGACTGTTGGATGTCAATGCAAAGAGATTCCCATGGCAACCTTTATGCTAACACTACAAGATTTCCAAGTGGAATCAAAGCGTTAGCTGATTATGTAAGTATCTCCAATCCTACACTTTCTATTTGTACTGCTTCTCAAGGGCATCAAAGACCAAAGGAAATTCACTATGAAAACAGCTGACACATTACAATGTATGATTGGAATCTGGTCCGCAAAAGTTGCAGTTCTTCCTTTACTTTTTGAAGTGCGAAATGAACATGTATGACATCATCAGAGCACCATCACTTTGCCAGGTTTTTGTTACTGAAAGTACCATTGTACAGTTGTACAGTTGCCATGGCTACATTACATCTTTTTGATGACATGTTGGCAATTGCTGCTGAAAGAACGAGAGGAAACAACATTATTATTTTAAAAAATGGAAGGAAAACTAATGCAGAACAAGTTTCTCCTAAACTGAGATACTGAGATATTATTGACATCATCTTGTGTTTGTTTATTTGTTTGTAGATACACTCCAAAGGTCTGAAATTGGGTATATATGAAGATTATGGAACACATACATGTGGTGGATATCCTGGTAGTATTGATTATTTGCAACAAGATGCACAAACTTTTGCTGACTGGGGTGTAGACTACTTGAAATTCGATGGCTGCTATGCTCAACCCTCTAGCATGGATAAAGGTTATCCACAGATGACTCAAGCTTTGAACAGTACTGGCAGACCTATGGTCTTTTCATGCAGTTGGCCTGATTATCAAAGAGCACAGGGTATGAAGGTAAGTTGTCTGTCAAAACTCTTGATTTTCTCATAGAGCCATTCCAAATGGTTTTTTTTTGACACACAATCTTGTTAAAATCTGATGTAGGCGTACGGCTTCAAAGGGTGATCAACATTCTGAATGACAAAAATCAAAATCAAAGAACAATATGATAAAGCTGAATGAAGTAAATCTAGCCGTTATTACTACATCATAGTTTAATCAGATTGGCAAAGTCACACACAGATTTTGTCTTAATTCTCAAACCTACAATTAGAGGATTCTGAGACTATTAAAGACATCAGTGAAATACTACTACTTAGCTTTTTCAGCATAAATATAAAAGTGTCAAACTTGTCTGTTAATTGTCCACAGATATGTATCTCAAAAAATAGACATCCTTATAGATGGGGGTTATATAAACAGGGTGAATGAACTTTGTCAATGCAATGTGCAGTATGAGAATCATAGTGTGTTTGTTTGGTTTGGGTTAACCTCATTGTTATACTAACATACTGTGAAAACAAGGTCACTTAAAAAGGTCAGATATTGAAAAATCAATACATATGTTTTATTAGTTATCTTGACCAAATAAAACGATTGAAATGAATCTGACATATTTTGGACAAAGTATAACAAATGTAATAAAAACTCAAATGAAATACGGGTATTTTGATTGAAAAACACCAAAGTTTGGGCCAGTTTGTTTCCATAGCAATAAGCTCTCAAATTTGAACTAGAACAGATGTCATATATCCACTCACATACTTTGTACTTCAGAATATGTGTTAATTAAATTTACTTCTTTCTCCACTCAGTGCCAACTGTGTTTCTTCAGTCATGCAGACTTCTTTATTCTTTGTTTTTTATGCTTTAGTTCCTCAGAACCATTGTTTAGTATACTGTACATGTGTGTGTATGCGTGTGTGTGTGTGTGTGTGCGTGTGCGTGTGTGTGTGTGTGTGTGTGTGTGTGTGTGTGTGTGTGTGTGTGTGTGTGTCTGTGTGTCCATGTACATCTACACCATATCATGTACATCTACACCATATTCTGATGTGGCAATCAATGGAAAATATGATAATATTTGTCATTGTTTAAACCTTAACACTAGAGGGCGCAGTCATTGGGAAGTACGTAAACTACAAATTGGTCTATTTTCTTCAAATGACTGACTCTTATTGTGGCATGGAGGTTCAAAATTACCAAAATGAGACTTAGCGTACTGGTCATATAGTGACTAGATACTACAAACCCTATAATGCATTGCTAAGGTGATACAACGTGTCATGATTTGTGTTGCAGCCAAACTACACTCTGATTGGTGATAATTGTAATCTTTGGAGAAATTACGCAGATGTCCAGGATTCGTGGGATAGTGTCAGTGGTATTATCGATTATTACAAGAAAGAACAAAAAACTCTAGCAGCAGCACAAGGTCCAGGCAAATGGAATGATCCAGATATGGTAGGTGTTTAGCAAAAGTTGACCAACAAAATGGAGATTTAATTTTTATAAATCCATTAATTCAACTTCATATGATTTGAAAATCTAGTCAAATTATTACAGTATAAAACTGACTGGGTATTCATGTGGCTGACTGTTAGGTTTCAACGTATACCAACCTTGACTGGCTGGCTGTTAGGTTTCAACGTATACCAAACTTGACTGGCTGGCTGTTATGATGTTTTAACGTGTACCAGCCTTGACCACAATTTTGTAAATGTTTGTTCTTCATTTTAGCTTATCATTGGTGACTATGGGTTAAGTTATGATCAATCCAAAGTACAGATGGCAATGTGGGCCATGTTTTCAGCACCATTGATGATGTCAACTGATTTAAGAACAATAAGCAATGAATCCAGCGACATTCTACTTAACAAGGAAGTTATAGCAGTAAACCAGGATGCACTTGGTAAAATGGGAACACCAGTGACAGAGGTCAGTAACTGTTTTCGTACACATTGTAGTATTCCAGCACTTTACATGCCAAACAGTATTGGGACTTCTGTGCAATCAATCATCCAATCAAAAACACTCTTAGCACCTGAATCCAATAAACAGTAATGTTCAAAGGTGCCAAAGTAGGGGTATTTAAAATGGTCTTGCAAAAAGAGGAGTCTTAATATCTTCCCTGAATTTATCAAGAGTGGGTGGTGACTGACTAGATATGTAGTTCCATATTAAATGGGCACACATGAAATACAGTAATTCAATATTACTGGGGCAGCACATGAAAAATACATGTCCATCGTACAATTTAATTAAGTTTACATTGAGGGATGTGTAATCCTTCATCACTGGAATGCAGTGGAGATTTATCTGCTTGATATTCACTAATTGCTATCACTAAATTCTGCTGTATTATCTGTATTTCAATCACTTAGTCTATTCAAATGGACTAATACTGGTATGCCACATTGACTAAATAGCGCAACTTTTTCTACATTGTAAATTTTTTCAACAAGTATCACAAGAAATATATTCCTTTTCTATTCCGTCTTCATATGATAAGTATATACTAGTAGTTAAATAATGCTTGCTGACAATGAAAATACATTGTGAAAACTAGTAATATTTCTCTTTTTGCTCTTTCTTTGAGGAAAGAGATGGATGATTTTTCTAATTTATTTTTGTTCTATATGGATGTAGTAATGTAATAATATACTTTAGGAGCAATAGCCATGGATTACAGCAAAGAACATACCACACAAATTTATGAATATGACATTTGTCTAAAATTGCTGATATACAAAATGATTTCAGATCTTGCCTGACTTTGTTATTTACAGATCGATGGAGTTGAGGTCTGGGTTAAGGAAATGATGTATGATGGGAGAGCAGTGGTGTTTATGAATCGACACACTGACGGTACTCCACGCCACATCACTGTTAAGTTGAAAGACTTAGGGTTTGATTATATGATGGGATATGAAGTAAGAGATATCTTTGACCACATAGAGATGGGTCATATTGATGTATGGGATGTACTGAAATTCACCATCAATCCTACTGGAGTTGTCATGATCTATGCATATCCAAGTGAATAACAAGAACAGCTTCAAAGGAAACATTTTCATACAGTTTTTACAAATTTTTTACTCTGTTCAAGGCATATAATGTTTTGGACTTTTCAAAGAGATTATAATTACTTTCATCACTCAAGTGGTACAGTTTCACATTACAATGTAAATCATTCTATTATGCATTACTTTCAGCAAAATAATTAGATATTTTATACCCCCAACATTTTTCTTTATTCAGCCAAGAAAATATGAGTGACTTAGGGGGCCTTGTCACTGTGATTCATAGTTTGAGCACTACAGAACCGTATAATCACACATTGCCACGAAGAAAAATGAGCAGGGTATATAAATTCCATATTTTTTGTTCAAGCACATTCAATACTTGGCTTGTGTGAGGTGTAATAATTAAAATGATATACTAGTAGTAGTGAATAGGCCAAGCTTGCCCATCTCCACTGAACTAGGGTGACCATCTCATCTAAAGTGCCCATCTCAACTGAGCTAGGGTGACAATTTAAAGTAATATTTTTTTAATCATATACTGGGCTGAACTGTCGAATCTGGCACCATTTATGGGAGACATAAAATCACAATTTGTAAGGTAAAAAATATTCACATTGTGTTTATCATTCAGTTGTGTTTCTATTTTGTTCACAATGGATGGATGGATGGATGGATGGATGGAATGGAATGGATGGTTGGGTGAATGTTTGGTTGGTTGGAATGGATGAGTGGATGGTTGGGTGGATGGTTGGATGAATTGAAGTAAATAATTCTAAATTTGTGCTGATGTGTAGTACATCCCTGAAAATGTTGACAGGATGTCAGCAAAAATTTGGATTTGCTTCCAAATTTGTTTTGACTCTGTGAGTAGAATTTTTCATTTGAAATTATTATCATGTATTATAAATGATATGAAATTCTTTGAGGTAACAAAGAGAAAACACAACACTGACTGTAAGATGAAGAGACATTTTTATTAGCATCAATAATTTGACATAGTTGACCTGACATAGTGTACCTGACAATACTGGAATAAGTTAATATCGGATGATATAAGAAATAAATCAATCAAAATATACAAATAAATAGCATCACCAAATGGTGCAATAAATAGATCGTAAAATACATGAAGAATGTAAGACATAGATCAGATTATATCATTACAATGTAATGTGATAGTAGATATACAGTGGCAGCTAGTACAGCACTAACATACGACTCTATAGGGATTCATACACCATTCTAATCTAATCTAATCTAATCTAATCTAATCATCTAAAAGATCTAATATGTTGTTACAACCATTTGTTTCCTATGTGCAAGAATTGTCACAGTTTTAGTATGGCAATGTGACAACCAATGAAATGGCAGTGTTTTGTGAAAATACAGAATTGATCACTGCAAAGTAACTTCTAAATGTACTTGTGTAGAGATGTCAATATACAATTCAAGTATGTGATATAACATCTAACGTTACAGGATTTCTATCACTTTTAATATAGCAGCTCAACAACCAATTGCATAAAATGTTTTGTGAAAATACATATTGTTCACTGCAAAGTAACTTACCAGTGTACCTCTATGGAGGTGTCAGTACATAGTAAAGCATGTAACATTGAATCTTTAAGAATTACTGTCTTATAGTATATTGTGAAGGTAAGATTATGTACATGCACTTACATAGCAGTACCTTGTAATGCTATGAAATGACCATGCTCCGGCCATTATACGGTTATATAAGAATTTGGAATTTGCTGAAAATTTGTACAGTAAAACTTGAAAACAACCTCTTTGTAAAATCATGAAAATAATATTTTTGGTTATACTCCACGCCTATAGTAGGTATTGACAATGGGGTTTGCTGAGATCGGTTTCTTCAATATATTTCAAATGTTGGCCAATCAAGAAAATAAAGTTCTTTCGGTCACACTGGCCTATGTTAGGTATTGACATTGGGTTTGATGAAATTACACTTTCCTGAAAATATTCCAGATGTTGACCCATTTTCCACAGTGTACCACTGGGATATTGAGTGACTTGTAAAACAATCACCATAGTTCAATAACAGCCATTTTGAATTTACACACACTGCATTTGTCTATGGTTTATTTCAGTATGTGTTTGGTGTGCATGTGTTATATGTGTATGCATGTGTGTGCATCTCAACACGTGTGTGTATACAGATGTGTGTGCATGCATTTCCCCCATGTGTGTTGTATATACATTTCCCCATGTAATGTGTATGTGCATGTCACCGTGTGTATAGTGATGTGTGTGCACCAGTGCATGTATACTTGTACTGTATCGATGTTTGTATAAGTGTTTGGGTCTTTTATTCCAACTTAGTAACAATTCCCCTGATATAGATCTGAGTCCTTGTAGAATGTAAAGTATTACACCAACAATAAAACAGCACACTCCATGAAATTACTTAATTGTAGTAACCAGAGTACTTGTTACCAAACTACAACAATTCACATAGCTCAATAGTTTGGCTAGGAGTTAGCACTATCATTAGAATCTGCATTAACTTTACTGATAATTTATGTAAAAAACTCATCTGATTTTAATAAAGTGGCCATATGGATGAGGATTGGGTATTTAATTTGGATTTTTAATTCATTATTTTATTTTCAAAGTAATGAGTTACAAACAAGGACTTGGCATATGTTGTTTCAGATTGATTTTACAAGAAGGAAGCCATGATAAATTTGTTTTATAAATTAAAAATCCAAAATAAATACCCAATCCTCATCCATAATGTTAAATACTCTGGTTTATTAGCCTAATGAAAAAGTTTAAAATTGAAAGAATTCATGTAATTTGAAGACAGAACTTTTAGTGCAGTATATATGAAATAACACATACTTATAATGTACTATTTACTCAAACATGGCATTGAATACACAGTGCAGATGATATGTTTAAGAATGCATCAGAATGAAGTCAAAGAGTCGATCACCTCTTATCTTGTCCTGTCTTGTTTTATCTAAAATTTTGATAAAATAAAATATTAATCAAATATTTGATTCTTTAACAAAAAAACAATGAATACATTTTGCTAGCCAGATGCATTCACCTACTAGGAACATTTCATTGCATTGTAACCAGACTCCCTAAGTTGGTGAGATTGGTTATATATCTTGTATTCCTGAAGCTGATTGTTGATTTGGTTGTCGAGTGGCTTCAACTACCATATCTTTTGGCAAGATATCTGGACATAAATACTTTGATAGCTGTGTCTCGTCATTGATGAATATTACTTTACTTGCAGTGTAGTCATGTAACCTGAAAAAACAGATTATACAATAGTAGTAGTTTAACAAAATTATTTGAGGCACAACTGCTTGGGTACGATTGGGAGCATCCTTTATCATACCTCTTTCTGCTCCTGTTACTATTGACTTTTAATGTTCACCATTTTGTATAAGTGAAGTAGTCTCATTAGTGATTCGGAATGATTTCCTTTGAAAATCTCTGCAAGTATCTAACAATGTCTGCAGATACATCAACCTCATCATCATCGGTAGATGACTTCACACCCTCTCCACTGTTGCACCGGAACAGAAGCCTATAAATGTACTTAATTGTATGTGTTCATACTGCAAAATGCCAGTGAGGGGACAATTTCACTGTTTCGATGTTAGTGATCTCCGTAGAATTGGATCAATTAGAAAATACATTACAAACAAAGCCTGTCAAACACTTATCCATGCTATCTTGTCAGCCAAGCTGGATTATGGAAATGCACTCCTTTATGGTCTCCCTGACGACTGAAACATCACATGTTTATGCGAGCATTGTGTAAATTGAACACCATCTAGCGCCTTTGAACAATTTAACTTTTTGGAATTTGGCGCTATATAAATTTTTATAATGATGATATGATGATGATGATGATGATCACTTTTACTTATTTCCACCACAAAAAATTCAATTTCGTCCTGCGCTTGTATTGTCCAATTTTTTTTTGTGTGAAACAAGCAAAGCGTAACTTGTCAAACTGCTAAATTTTGATAAGTTATTACACTTACCATGGTCGTATGACTTGCCAACATCCCCAGAACATCATAGGGGCATTGATTATTAGACACACTCCTAGACGTTCTGGATAGTATTTAGTTAACAACCAGATGAGGTTTTTCACATACTGATAGTCCATGTTAGACATACTAAAATCCTTCAAATCAAATATCACACATAAATTATCTATCACGTCTTCATTGCATTTTTTAGATGCAGTTTCCTACAAGAGATAAATGTAGCCATTATACATCTTTGTATTATCAAGTATACTACAATAACATCTACAATATTTTGTCAAATTATTCAAACCACAGTTATAAAGTTTTCTCTTCACTCATCCTCACAAGTCAGAGTATTTTCTAATGACGCAACAAGAAATAATATCTGCAAGGGGCATCTACATTCTCACAAGCCAGCTGCACTGCTAGCTACTGCATATGATTTCTGCTGAAGCAACGAAATATGAAGACCTCAGTCTGGCAGGTAGGTTTTGGACAGTGCCATAATGAGGCCTGTGATTTAGGATGGTGAAGTGTCAATGTAAAGAGTCGATTAGCTTTATGACCACTGTGATTACCATAATATTATATTACTCACTGTTGCAGGGGAAGAGGAGAGGGTGATCAAGATTTAAACAATTAGCTTTAAACTACTACATAGGGCAGATTGGTCTGAAATTTAGTGGACATGTTTCTAGGAATGTGTAATGTAGATGAAGATATATTGATGACATGACGACCTCTGATTGTTGATACGTGCAATTGGATTTAAAATGGGATTTTCTGTCAGAACATAGAATCAGAAAGAACTGGGTCAAGTAGATATAAATTTTGTAGGGATGGGATGCTAGGTGGCTAGAATATCAAGTTTTTAAATTATATATGTACAATCCCTGCTGTCTCTATATATGTAACCACATAGGTTTAAAATCCTTCACACTGCAGCCTCTGACCTACCTGGTCCCCATTTGTACATCTTAGATGACAGAAATCCCTTAAAAGTACAGTATTCAGATGAGTTTGTTCGTTTTTTGTTAATTCATTCATTCATTCATCTATAATTTTATGGTTTGGTAACCATGGAAACGGGTGATATAAGAAGCCACAGTGTATGTGACACTTACCAATAGGTAGACCGTATATTTTGTTATAGCATCTATCTCTCTGTCGTATGCATTATGTAATTTAGCTGTTATCAATATTATTGGTCTGCAAAGAAATAAGTACAGGACTTTAATTATTTAATAAAACCAATTAACCCAAATGCCTTTTCAAAGATTGATACAAATGTACTTCTAAATGAATAAATGGAAAAGATACAGAATATTCTATGTTCAATGAATTGTTTGACTTTTTATGCTCAGTACAGAAACAATAGTTTGGTAGAATGCAAGTTGCTAGGCTCAATTGAGTGAGTTACAAAAAAAAAACTTCAACGTTTCTGTCTTACACACATTCGCCTAACTTCAAACATTGGAGCAATCAACAACAACAAAGTGCAATTTATGTAACTGTGGCCAAACAGAAGCAATATTTAGAAATTAAGAATACATAGTACAATCTTTGATGTAGAATAAAAACAAAGATCTTTATTGACCTCCTTCTGTCATATGTTATATATGACAGCATTCAGAATGCTTTCTTCTAAATCAACAAGTTATCATTGAAGACAAACAAGATGGCAGGTAAGAGTACGCTCACTAATCTTACACTTTGATTGATGCTAAAATTCAAAGTATAGGTCAAATGAATCCATCGTAGCTTAAATCTGTATTTTGACCTACCGTCCTTCTATATCTCTGTGTGGTAGTATCTTACACGTTCCTAAGGCAGTCTGGGCTTTGATTTCTTCATTGTCGTCTTTTAGATTCTCAACTCCATATTCCCGTCTCCATTTGTTACATTTGAGAACAGCATTAAAGGTGTCATTGATAGTGAGGAAGGCTCTGAGAAATCTCCTGAGAGAGGCATCTGTATGATACTGAGATGAAGAGGATAATATAATACAATGTAATTAGAATTAAATAGTTTAAATATCAATATTATCTGTATTCAAGAACAAGCTAAACTAGAGGGAAATGTGCCAAATACTGTTTTAAAATATTAGCAAATACCACTGAATTTAAACTAAACATAGAATACACTACTACAAAATATTAAAGTACCATACACCAGACTTCTAGTTCACACACATAGACATATACAATACTGACCAGGGGCTATAGAGATGGGCATTGTTTGATGACATTTCATCTGTTCTGGTCACATAGAAAATCCTATTCTAACCCACTTTAGATAGAAAGAGATAACATTTCATTTAGTCTCCATGGTAACCCTCCCATTCATAAGATTGGAGATTTATGACAGAATGAAAAGCGTTGCCATATTTGATATGAGCATATAAAACAAATTGTGCCTTTGTGTGTTAGGTTATTCATCATCATTTTTTTTCTCATAACCAAAAGACTAGCCTTAGAACCTTGATATTAAAATTATACAACATGTAATTGGGGAAAATAATAGAATGAAATCACATTAGTCTGAACAGAAAGTAGTTTATTCTGTAATAATATTGGTATAGGCAATTGAATCAAGTAATGTAAATGAAGCAGTTTTAATGGCTGCCATCATGCCATGTCTGATAACATTACACCAAAATGTATATGGCATATATATATACATGTAACATGTATGTCACCTTTATACAATGTATGAAAACAAATTGGTCATTTCTTTAGTTTTTAAGTATGGTTAATTTTTGACCTTGAAAGTCAAGGTCAAGGTCGATTTTTGGGCCTTGACAGTCAAGGTCATGGTCAGTTTGCATTCTAAGTTTCAACAATGTGTCCAGTAATATAAGATAATTGGATTGGTGGAGTCATGCGTTCCATATACAAAATGTAGTGTCTATGACATTTGTGAAAATTATGGATTGGATTTTAATTATGAAAAGTAGTTCTACTCTCATCAGGTCAATGAAAAAGAGATGTGCCCAGCTGACTATCTCATATCTAAAACATAATGCTATAAAGCCATAGCAACAGTTATTAATATTACACGTCAGCTGTGAACACACATGCTGGCAGGGCTGCATGCTGGCATAGAATGGTACATGCTGCAGTGACTATTTAACTCAATTCAATTTATCTGTTAGTATTTCTATTCACTACATGCACTAAATTTTATTGTTTTGAGGTTATGACAAAGTACACAGCTGTGGCTCTAATCTAATCAATCTAAAAAACAAAACACATGCACACACATACACTGCCAACTCAATTATGTACACTAGTTTTCTTTCATTTATATGACTCATTAAGCAATTATTGCATAAATAACTAGGAACATGTCTTTATAAGACACTCAGATTCTGTTAGGTAAAATGCATAGTACAAGAGGACTAGACACTTGAATGAACTGTTAACATTATAGAATATTATGAAAAAAAAATGGTCACCCTTGACCAGCTGGGTTATAGAACAAATTGACAGGAATGTGTAAAAATAAGTGTCCCAAAAGTTTGCTAGAAACAAGACTATTACCATGTATATATTATAGTGTTATCAGCCAGAAATGGCCTCTAATAAAGCTTAGACTTTGAAAACCAAGTTCAATCATATTTACAAAAGAATGCTTAATTACATTTACAAAGACTAGATTTGATTATTTAATTTATGCATAACTCTTATGAATTTTAATATTTTTAAATTTATTACATAATTAATGGAGTAAATATAAATTGTGTGCAAATAAAATTGAATACATTACCTGAGCTGGATCAGCATCAAAGATAAGCTACAAAAAATTGAAAGAAAAAAAAGAAGAAAAAAATGTATGTCAGTAAGGAATTAATCTATTTAGAGTTGTTGTGTTCTGAAATGTCCATTGAATGTTCCAGGCCATGACAGCAGTACCAAATTATTATTATTACTAATGTTATCTACTATTAAGTGTACAGAAATTTGGGTAGTGTTCTGAAAACTGAAAACATAGCACTATAGGTAACACATGGAGAATTCAGGTTTTGCCATCACTACAGCCTACAGGTAAGTTTTGTCCAATGACTGTATGTAACATATACATTTACATTCAGAGTTGATCATTTTGCAAGTTTAGGTGTTTTATTTCACATTTACTACAAAACACATCATAATCATTATTGAGGAAAGTTTCAAACCGTGAATAAACATAAATGAAAATTGCTATTCATTCACAATCCTACTATTGGCATTGATTATTTAATGTCTATGTTATACAGTCTTCTGACCAATTCTTACTGTTTTAGCTGTAAATAGAGATTCATTCTTACTGCAATATTATCTACTTATATCAACATTTGTTATATATTTGGTATGTTTGTTTGTTTGTGTATTTGTTTGTTTGTTTGTTTGTTTTACAACACACACTGGGTTATTATCCTATCAATGCCAAAGTATTTTATTGGCATTCTTACAGTACAATTTATTTATCAATGTTTGTACATATTTGGTATTATTACATTTATTCACCAATTTTGTATATTTCTGGCATTATTATTATTAAACTTATTTATATATTTTTGTAGACTTTTCGGCATTTAATATTATTCTTCAAATTATTGTATACTTTTGATATCATTATATCTCACACTATTTATCATTTTTTGTACATTTTTGCCAGAAGGCCATTAGTATGGAATAAACAAATGTAATGTATTTCTTGTCTGTAAAACTAAGTCAATAGAAATGTTCATTATTATAATGCTTTGAATAATTAAGCCATTTTATATAATTATATACATTGTTAGTATAATGACAACAACATATCTGTACAATAGAGCATTTAGGACATGCATATACACGTCTCATTTTATCTATTGATTGTGGCCGTATTGTCATTATTTCTATGGACCTTGCATACATTTTTGTACCTCACAAAGATCTGTTTGTCATTTGGATATTGTAGATGGTAAAAATGACGATTCGTCATTGGAACCAACACTGGAATGTTCTCAGTATTCACTATGGATTGGTTTACTGAAAATAATTTCTAAGTAAAGTAAGAATATGTTAAAAAATAATATATATAAAAAAAGCTAGCAGGGATATTTATAGTCAAACTTGGTTTTATTTAGCATCCATAATTCTAGTCATAATGTCAGTAAAACTGAACATCAATTAGTTTTCATTATTTTAAAAAAAAAATAAGCAGGTTCTTATACAGTTGTAATAACTTCATCATCTGTTTTCATTTTGGGTTGGTTTTGTTCTAATTTTTTTTAAACTATTTTTCATTTCCGGTTTAAATGCAACCCTGAACGAAAACAAAACAAAACAAAAAACAATAAACAAACAAACTAAAAATCAAAACTAATCCTACAATTACTGCAGCTAGCTCTAGCAACTGGCTAGCTATATATACTATATCTCATATCAAGTATAGTAATATTAATACACACTATCATACAGACACACGCTCATACATACATACATACATACATACATACACACACACATACATACACACATACATATATACATACATACATACACACACACACACACACACGCACGCACACATACACACCTACACACACATACACACATACACACGCACGCATACCTACACCTACAACATTGTCAAATTACATTGTTCAGTTATAACATAAAAATAGCAGTTGTTTACTCTGTCTTTTTGGAAATATGATGGTTGTAGAAAATCTATAAATAAATATGACTGTTATCACAATAAATTTACAATTCTGATCAAAAAGCACATGATGGTCCTCATTTCGTTGTTTCTACATTCTATCAATTAGATTCTGATCTCCCAGCATTATACAAACTTTGAAGTTGTGAATATCCCACAAGAATGGCAATTCAGTTGTCATGTGATATTGATCTCACTCTGACAAGTTAACGATCCAATGAGATTCTCCAACAAATTCAACATGGTGAAATTCTCCTGAAAATGACCATAAGGCTACACATACTATATTTTATGTGATCACAGAATATCACATGTTTTTAAAACAAAAAGCATTTTTAATTTCATGATACGAATTTAATATCAAATGATGGTTTTCATTGGTAGTTTAAAGAAGTCTTCATAATAATATAAGCTTAGTTTTCATTTTTTCTCAACATTTCTAGATATTTACGAATCATAAAATGTATTGTTATAAAAACAAAAACCATTATTGCTATGTTTTCAGTCATGTGCAGAATTAGTAGATTCAAAACTTAAAGAGAATGCTTCCAATATATATATATTGTATATAGTATGTAATATAGTATGTAAGTATGTAATACTTGGAGGGTACTAAAACTTTTGATAATTGCTTTCCTGGTTCTAGCTGGTATAGAGGGGTGATCCTAGAGGGAGTTACCTTTTATAAGTTCTCACAATGTATAGAATAACAGAATTTATTGTATTTCCAATAACACTTTTACATAAATGTTTTAGGATGATAACTACAATGTAAATTTTGTTTGTCAGTATTAGTAGCATAAATTAATCAACTAGCCTGCTGGTGTAAAGGAAATTTGACCTTCACTAGATAATTACATTTAAAACAGTGGAAGGTATTGAAAGTGGATGTAGTCATTAATTGTCTCACGTGTCTGTGGTGACTTGCGTAAAAAGCCTATCCTCTTAAATATGAAACGTATACATACCTGGCAACGACTTTTTAGTTCCTGGAAGTCGGCTTCTTTAATTTCTGTTGGTCTTGATGCCATGATAGTGTTACAATTATAGAGTAATAGCACAGAATTGTATGTACACGTACGAGATATAGCTGTATCGATGTGCGGGATGTACTGAACAGTGAACCACTTTCACACTTACACGGATAGTCGCAATCGGAAAGATGCTACTTTCGTCGATGGTTTGACAAACATATATATTAATATTTCTTTGTCATAAAAAAACCGAAATTATCCTTCTATTTGCAAGTTTTTTTTCTGTACGTTGATACTTGTCTGAGATAATGGTTATTTGTGGCTTAGTGTAGTTCATACGCAAATGACTGTACTTAGGTGCTTACAATATAACACATCCGCAATGATAGAAGTCGGAGCATAAATTACGCTTCACACAATAGACCCTGTTTTAAGTCACCGCTGACAACAAACAGGTTTAGAATGTAAACAATGAAATATAATTAGTTTAAACCGATTATACTTTCCGTGATCGATCATTTACCTCTCCGTGATCGATTTTTGTATCGAGGATGCGCGGATGAAATACCCTAGAAATCGATGATTATAATGCTAAACATATCACGTGACATGGACACTTGCTACTTTACGCATGTTACGATACGCGAAAGCGATTGACCTTTATCCCGGAAGTAAAATATGCAGAAGTCGGAATACGTGTGGGATGATCCTCGGTGAGAATGGCGTCGATGGAGTATTCGATGTCTGAAAGTCGTCAAGATGAAGTGTTAATAGGTAGGAGAAAGTTTGACATGTCATGAAGTGAAGTACTTAGAGTCTAATGGGGCAAACAATACACAGTAATCCTTACGGTTTTCAGTTTGTCTGTGGGTTTGTCCTTGGAGTGTAACATACTGACAGTATAATTACTCCAAGGTTTGTCTTAGCTGCAATAATTGTAGCTTTGTTTTTATTTACAATACATGTCCATTTCGTAGGTGTCCGTATATAGAAATGCCTGACATTGTCAGAATGGAGTCCCGTACTCCGTCTGCATGCAGGACTATTGCCACTGAATGTTTCGTACTATTAGGTAGATGATCAATTCGAATATCTTGACAAAAATTACACAATCATGTATAATGATCCTCTTTTTCACCCAAATTGTATTTGAATCAGCATTTCGTTGTCTGTGGATGACCTTATTAACAGTCTGTTTACTCTGTTTTATTCTATTAGCGCAGTTTACCAATGGTAGACTAAATGTTGGAAAAAAATTACAGAGCTCCACCAAGTTTGGTTACTATGGCAGCACCAATAATGAAAGTGTTCGACACAAGAATAAAAGGGTTTTGGTAAGTACAAGCATGGAAGTATCACCCACTTCCATGGTAAGTACAAGCATGGAAGTATCACCCACAGTCACTTCCATGGTAAGAACAAGCATGAAAGTATCACCCACTTCCATGGTAAGTACAAGGGTTACTATGTTGGGTTACTATGGCAGCATCAATAAAGAAAGTGTTCGAAAGAAGAATAAAAATGCTATTGGTAATTACAAGGGTTGTGAAGAGTTACAAGTCTTGGGTTGGTTGAAAAGTGAACATGTCATATGAACTGTATTTGGTTTTACACTATTGACAGGTTGCTGAAACTGGTTCAATGCAATATGTGGGTTATAATCATGGAACCAAGTCATCCCCAAGTAACTACATGTCAAAGTAAGTGATAACTCAATACTTTTTTTTGTATTGGAAGGGAACACAAACTTATAAAAGTAACTCCTAAACAAATCAAGCTGATTTAGGGTTTATTGAAAAATCAGTATTGGAAAAGTAGCACAAGATTTTACAACAATGGTCAACCAATATGCATAACAATACCAGTCAATAATGGCCTCGGAGACAATAGGCTGGACTATCTGACTATTTTTTGTAAGTATAGTTCCATCAACGTCAGAGTTGGGATGATATTTGTGTACACAGGGGCGTGTATTATTGCTTAGATTTCCGTTTTCTTAGGAAAATATCATACGAATCTTGCTGCTACAAATGTATCGATCTATAGTACTACGTATACTATAAATATGAGCTCTCTTTCCCTATACAGGTAGGAATATATATTCAAAAGGTTGTTATATTTAGTCTGTAGACCTGGAAAACAACAATCTATGCAATATTACACGCCCCTGTGTTTGTGTATACTAGTAATATATTCATTTGACATGTTTTGTAATTGTTTTTTAGGGATTCACTCTCTCTCTCAGCTGATAACCTTTCACAAGGTTGTATTCAACATAGACATGAAGTTAGAAGAAGTAGTCTTAAAGTTTATAATTGTGGAAATATCATTGCAGACTTTTATAATTATGTTCTAGGTTTATGGTTGGAATCTTAAATAAAGATACAGGAAAGATGCAGGTATGCGATGCACAGTATTTTATAATGAGACCTCAAATAGAAGACGAAGAAGATGATGCTAAAGACACAAGGGAACTGTCATTTGTAGAAAAGGTGAGTCTAGATAAACTGCATGACATGAAGGTCTTTAAAAAATGGATATTAAGATCGGTTTAACTTGGAATGCATTTTGTGTATTAAAATGCTGTGGAAATTTCTTTAGGTTCAATTGGACAATTTGATCTTTTTTTATAAAATGTTCCTCATTCTGTTACTTCTCTGAAGTTGTATTAATCAGTTAAACAATTTGTACATCGCCAAAATCTAATGTAATGTAATGTTCTATTGGTGCTGAACAGGAACAATAGTAGATCATTGTAAAAAGTTTGAAAGCTCTTGCAAACAGATGTGTCTTGATATCCTTCTTGAATTTATCGACAGTTGATGAAGAACGAAGTTCAAATGGTGTGCTGTTCCATAAGAGGGGCACGTGAGAATGCATGCTCACCGTATGACGTTGTATCACAATGAAGGAGACTTTTGTTGTTTGAGCGAAGTGAATGGCTTGAACACTGTTCTGACAGAACATGTATACTTGTAATCTGAGTTATGCATATTGTTATGCTAATTAGTGTCTTGGTTGATCAACAGAGTGACAAGTTGACCAAAGCATTTAGTAGTACCAGAAGACAGCGTGCCGTGCAATCCAGACTTCGCAATAAATTAAGTAAGGAAGAATTGGAAAAAGATGTAGGTACTGCTGTCCAAAGTGTTCAATTACAACCACAAACACCACAACCAAATAGTAAGTATGTATGTAGTCTTTTACTTTGTTCTTGTGAGAGAACCTTTTCATGCAACCATTTCTGCTTTGACCTATGACCTTTTGACTTAGATAATGTCACTCAATCAACCAAACTTATGCACTCTCAGAGGTCATGTTACACATGATTTGTGCATATTTGATGCCATGTTTGACACTTAAGATACTATTTCAGGGTACCTGCATCCCTTAAGATGTGTAATTAGCAGAGAAGAAATGGGGATGCACTCTGAAACTTCTTTCAATTTCAGGATGTTTGTATCAAAATCAGGAATATAGTTTACCACCATAACTTTTCATTAGCTTGAATCCTGTACAAGGTTTACTTTGTGGGTAATGTCTGTTTTGGTTTTACAACAATGTTTGACCAACTGTATCTCTTAGTCTGTCTCAAGCTGTGCTAAAACTACCTACTAGCAGCAAGTTTCTCTATTGATCACAGTGAAATCTTTCACTCCCTGATGTTTAATTAGTGTACATTTCACCTGTGGAGTTTTAGAGTCTTCAGGATTGTCCTGGTCTTATTAAACATCAGGGAGTGAAAGATTTCACCGTGATCAATAGAGAAACTTGCTGCTAGTAGGTAGTTTTAGCACAGCTTGAAACAGACTAAGTGATACAGTTGGTTGAACATCATTGTATATATGTGTAAAGTATGTGCATAGCAGTAACTATAACGTCTCATTGTTCTGGTTTGATTTGTTTGTTTATTGTTTTAAGTAGACTATAGTCTTTTCCTAATAATTGGTCATGTGAATATGTACAAAATGTATACTATTCACTCTGTCTCATTCCCCAATGACTTGGAAGTATGGGCACAGGATCAGAACATGTCTTAGATAGCAGTTGATATTTGATGGCAATAATTATGATATCACTAATTCATGTTTTCAGATGAGGACAGTGCAGATGGTTTATTTGTACCATATGATAAAAATGCCACCAGACCTGAAGAGGTATATAAGCTGAATGACTGTATCCTTAAAATATCTTTACTATTTGATATTATAACACATTGTTTTCATATAGCCTTCAGTGATTGGCCAAGATTGTGTCATGTGGTGACCTCAATTTGCATAGACAGAGGTGCTAGTCATGTTCTATTTTCCCTAGGGCAATAGTCATGTAGCATAGGATATTTTCAGTGATTTGCCTTGACTATGAAACTTGAATATGTACATGAGAATGTAATGTGTGTTATAAAACACTTATTGCCAGGCCTTATTCGGGCACTAGTAGATATTATATTACCCTTCATGCTGTTATGTAGTAAATATTTAGCCTTGGGAAATAGCTGCTGTATAACAACCCTCAAGGTAATAGATGTCTACTAATGACCTCATAGCCAGGCAATAAGTGTATATTATTCCAAGGGGTTTTGTCATTACAAGTTGAGGACAACTACCGGTAGTGACAAACCATTACTTAGGTCAAAAGTAATTTCTGTTTGGCTCAAGGAAAATATTGGAAAATAAATATAATTATACCCGTGCAAGCATGATTTATAAAAAAAAAAGATTTAAAAATAATATTTTGAATGTTTTTAGTGACATTTTGAATACCACAGAAACAGTGACAAAGGTGCATTATCATGGTACAGAACAATCGGGTTATAAATCCAGTATTTCTGTTCAAACTCATTAAATGTACCCTGCACATGGTATAATTTCATTTGAACCATGGGACATACTGTTTAGTGGCTGTCAACTTCATCTGCATTTCTTAACTTCCAACCAGTAATATCTGCAACACACATACAGATGCTGAAGGAACCTTGTCAACAGTTAATTGAAGTTAGTGAAGAACAGTTAGAGGAATGGAGGTCCAAGTCACGGTAAGTTAAATAAAGTAGAAGCTCAGTTGCTCACTAAAGTAAAGGTTCTGATTGAATGTACTTCAAATAAAGTCATGTGTTCTGTGTCTCAATGTATATCTCTCTCTCTCTCTCTCTCTCTCTCTCTCTCTCTCTCTCTCTCTCTCTCTCTCTCTCTCTCTCTCTCTCTCTCTCTCTCTCTCTCTCTCTCTCTCTCTCTCTCTCTCTCTCTCTCTCTCTCTCTCTCTCTCTCTCTCTCTCTCTCTCTCTCTCTCTCTCTCTGTGTGTGTGTGTGTGTTGTGTGTGTGTGTGTGTGTGTGTGTGTAAATCTCCATCCATCCACAGTGGGGTCTGTCTGTATGTCCATCTGGGTGAGTGTGGGTGCATGCACATGTCCATCCATCTTTACTGTGTTCTTTCTTTATGTCCATCAGCCTGTGTGTAGACGTGTATGTATGTCCATTCAATCACCTTGTTAAAATGGTATATACACTGGAACCAAGCATTTTGAGTAGGGAGTGATATAGGCCATTTTATACATCTTTAGTGTGCATACCATCTTTTAAAACAGCGACAGTGTACAATACAAGCTTTCAGGCACATAACCCTTTCACATATCCTTAAGGTCACGTGTTGTGAATAGTGGGTCATCCTGTTGACAAAGACTGAAGTGCTCAGTCAAACATTTCAGGCACTATAGTGTTCTCCTGTTTGGAACAAAAGATTTCAAGAACACTGGTCATGAAGGCTGCTGACAGATTTGTATGTCTTTTCCATATAACACCAGTGAGTTGTATGAACTATATTTCAGATTACAATGAACAACACATTTGCATTGGGGTCTACTTCTAAGTGGATTGAATGCTTGAAGTAACTAATTATGTAATGAGTCTTAATACAACCAAAACTAATTTTACCAACAGCTTCATATTGTTTATTGTTTATCATTGACATATAATTCAGTTTGTTGACAAACAACCATAATGGCGGTACTTCCATTGCAGATACCCGGTCTACATCTTAAATCATCTCAGAGTCCTTCCTAGCCAAAAGGAGCATCAAGAACAGAAGGCTGCTTGTCTTCTTTATCTTCATTATCTTTTTACACTGTTTCACTTGAAAGTCAGAGATTTACATCGTGAAAGTAAGTTGTTACCATTCTTCATTGGACACTAATGTTGTTGCTAGGGACCGCTGTGTCATTGCTAGGGACACTAGTGTCATTGGTGGGGACAGTTGTGTCATTGCTGGGGACACTAGTATCATTGCTGAGGACAGTTGTGTCATTGCTAGGGGCCGCTGTGTCATTGCTGGGGACAGTTGTGTCATTGCTAGGGGACAGTTATGTCATTGCTAGGGGCCACTGTGTCATTGCTGGGGACAGTTGTGTCATTGCTAGGGGCTGCTGTGTCATTGCTGGGGACAGTTGTGTCGTTGCTAGGGGCTGCTGTGTCATTGCTAGGGGCTGCTGTGTCATTGCTTGGGACAGCTGTGTCATTGCTAGGGACAGTTGTATCATTGCTGGGGACACTAGTGTCATTGCTGGGGACAGTAGTGTCGTTGCTAGGGACAATAGTGTCATTGCTAGGGACAGTTGTGTCATTGCTGGTGACAATAGTGTCATTGCTGGGGACAGTCGTGTCGTTGCTAGGGACAGTAGTTTCATTGCTAGGGACAGTAGTGTCATTGCTAGGGACAGTAGTGTCATTGCTAGGGACAGTAGTGTCATTGCTAGGGACAGTATCGTTGCTAGGGACAGAAGTGTCATTGCTTGGGACAGTTGTGTCATTGCTGGGACAGTTGTGTCATTGCTAGGGACAGTAGTGTCGTTGCTAGGGACAGTAGTGTCATTGCAGTGGCTAGTATTGTCAACTAAATATATTCAAAGAATTACTCTTTCTTTGTATGTAAGAATACACACATTTCATAACAACTGTGTGACAAATGTCTTTGTAATTATAATACTACCTCACATTATTTGCATGATTTTGTCTAGTACCGTTTCCAGCAGACATCCCTGATGATATCAAGATATCGCTACTCAAGACCTTTACAGTAACAAGTATAGCTCCTTCAACAAATAAACCATTGAGGTATGAATCTCTTCAGTAATCTTTACTTAAGTGGATTTTTGTTGGAGATATTTCTAGTGAAGTCTGATATTAAAAAGTTGGATCTTTTGTATGTAAATATATATAGTCACTGTCTAATATTCACAGTACACCTATCATCATAGCAATCTTATTATTCTGCGTGTATTATCAGTTTGTTTCAATCATAAATTTTGTTTGAATTGTAGATTACGACCACCAAGACTCAGGGATAAATTATTGTCATATATAATATTAATATCTCTGCATATTGATGAGTTTGAACTGCACCTAAACCAGCTGCACAGTGATTTGAAGATTGGTTTACAAAAGTAGGTATTATAACATTTGTGTTTAATACTAAGGGTAAAAGACGTACCCTGACTTTGTAAGATTTACTAACAGCTGACTTAGCTACTTATGAATTCTGACCAACAACACCTAAACTGGGGAACTATGAGTTCTGACTGACAACACCCAGAATGGGACTATGAGGTCTAACTGACAACACCCAGAATGGGGAACTGTAAGGTCTAACTGACACACCCAGAATGGGGACTATGAGGTCTGACTGACAACACCCAGAATGGGGACTATGAGGTCTAACTGACACACCCAGAATGGGGAACTGTAAGGTCTAACTGACACACCCAGAATGGGGACTATGAGGTCTGACTGACAACACCCAGAATGGGACTATGAGGTCTAACTGACAACACCCAGAATGGGGAACTGTAAGGTCTAACTGACACACCCAGAATGGGGACTATGAGGTCTGACTGACAACTCCCAGAATGGTGAACTGTGAGTTCTGACTGACAACACCCAGAATGGGACTATGAGGTCTAACTGACAACACCCAGAATGGTGAACTGTAAGGTCTAACTGACACACCCAGAATGGGACTATGAGGTCTAACTGACAACACCCAGAATGGGGAACTGTAAGGTCTAACTGACACACCCAGAATGGGGACTATGAGGTCTGACTGACAACACCCAGAATGGTGAACTGTGAGTTCTGACTGACAACACCCAGAATGGGGAACTGTATGGTCTAACTGACACACCCAGAATGGGGACTATGAGGTCTGACTGACAACACCCAGAATGGGGACTATGAGGTCTAACTGACACACCCAGAATGGGGACTATGAGGTCTGACTGACAACACCCAGAATGGTGAACTGTGAGTTCTGACTGACAACACCCAGAATGGGGAACTATGAGGTCTGACTGACAACACCCAGAATGGGACTATGAGGTCTGACTGACAACACCCAGAATGGGGAACTGTAAGGTCTAACTGACACACCCAGAATGGGGACTATGAGGTCTGACTGACAACACCCAGAATGGGGAACTATGAGGTCTGACTGACAACACTTTCACTCGTTTTGTTCATGATAATTAATTCAGCATTGTTACATTTGTTAGCACAGTAATTTATTTGGGTTTGTTTTCAGAATCTTGTCACATGTGCGTAATATTGGATGTAAAATTACCACAAAGAAATCATTGCGTGGTTCTGAAGAAGGAATCCAGAGAATAGCAACACTACCTTTACCATTGAAGTTACCTGATAAACCAAAAATGAAAAGAAAAAAGTAGAATTTCCCATACAGTCATTATTCAAGTTTTTTCATCTGTTCCATGGTGTTTGGTCAACATATTAGATTCACATGTTACTTGCATAATAATGGCAGCTTTGTTTAATGTTGCAGCCATGATATAGCATTGCCTATGTTCAGTCTCAATGTTTTTTGAAATAAAAGTGACAATACAGAACACAAGATTCAGTAATACCATGGTTGTGACAAAGTGTCAGTGTAGTTGTGCTTGTTTGTTTGTTTGTTTGTTTGTTTGTTTGTTTGTTTGTTTGTTTGTTTGTTTGTTTGTTTGTTTTGTCTGTGTCTGTGGGTCTAGCTGTATGGCTCTCTATTTTTGTGACTGTGTCTCTTCTGTGGGTCTGGCTGTATGGTTGTCTGTGCACGACTTAAAATCAAAAGCTGCTCAGGCATATTTAGTTGTCTAATTATCAGATAAAAAGAAATTGTAAAATCCATATTATTATCCAAACACAAACAAACTCAAATTGTAAGTTACAAAACATTTTATTCGCTCTTGCCATGTTAACAGAGCAATATCTCTGGAACTGTAATGCATCCATAATGGGGGGGGGGGGGGAGAAGTTGCTTTAAGGATGAACAAGGATGTACTGCTGAAATGGGTTACTTTTTCCCCTAAAAACTCAAACTTCAAAATGGGTCTATTTTGTTTGTACAATGGCCAGTATATAAGACATAAGACAGATAAAGACATGTATCTCTTCAATGTCTCCATTCCTAGAGTAAAAACTTATACAAATCATGCCCCCCCCCCCCCCCATGTTTTTGTGTACCATAATGTGCACTAGCTGCAACTGGAACGTGTTTTTAAAAAAATGTTTGTTAGGTACGAAACTTGTTTGTAATATATACACTGTGAACAGTATGGCATCACCATGTAGATATGGATACACATATTTTTGAAGCTGTATACACAATAGATCTAATCAATTTATTTTTGGTCCGCACCCAAAAATCAGCGCCCTCAACTACAATCACAATTTCAACATTTTTCTGTACGACGTATGGATAATATTGACCACATGTGGATGTTTAATTATTGTAATTATTGGTATTTTAATAACATTTTCAGTGAATATATTAGTTGTCTGATTGAAGACTGTTACACAGTACAATTTTAACTCGGTAACATTCAAAACCAAACTTTCGTTCAAAATTTAAACTTGCCACTGCACTACCTACAGCTAATATTGACCACTAATTAACAGATACGATGTCTTTTTGATAAATAATTGACCATTTTTTTAGTGAATATATTTCGGGTTATTTATATTTAAAAAAATATATCCCAGTTGCAGGTTTAAATAATTATGGATCTTCGATAATTGTGAACAGCTCTCCTAGTGGCCAAACTACAAATTTCCCTCTTTCTGATAACTGGCCATATTCATAATATGCTACAGATCTGTTGCTCAAGTACAAAAGTTTCTACCCTAAACATCAGAACCAGTTATTGGAACATCATCAGCATTCATGCTATTATTTTGTACTGTGTTTGCAGTATATATAAACAAAATTGTGAATGTAAATTTTGAACATATAAAGGTGAAAGTGTGTTGAAAATATACATTTATTTTTCTTTGAATGCTTTAGAGGGCCAAAAGTTAGATCAATCGTTTTAATAATAACTGTGTTTCACTGTAAGATGTGTTGACTCTGATTCACTCCTGGGTCTATATATATCAATTCGATATTCCAACTTTCTACTGTTCATGTTTTTATTGAATAGGCCCCTCTGAGAGGGCGCTGTTTTATTGCAGGGAGCCCTCCACGATATCTATTGATTAGGCATTATGGCGTCCAGCCAAGGCCAGCCGTACCACTTTTCTAGAGAAGATGGCAGAGATTTTCAAGTGGAAAATATTATCGGTAGTCCACCAACAAGAGGTAATATAAAGCACACGGCATCCATTTTCAAGTTTTGAAATTCAGAGTAGTTTGTAGAGGCTGATAGAAAAATATTTGAAACCTCTTCCTCGTCACTTGTGGGCTTGGATCATCGTCGATAGAATCACACACTCACAGACACTTGTGACCTCAGATATGTTTGAGAATACAATAAATTATCGATTTAATTGCCGTATTTGGTGATAGTATTGACTTATTTGGTCGATGATATGTGAAGTTGATAAAAAATCGGGTTTCTAGGACCGCATGACTGGTTTTGTACAATGACACGTTAAATAAACACGTCCCTGGAATAGTGTACATGTACTTGTATGTAGAGTAAGTCGTGTAAACTGTGAATGTATTACATGCAGGGGGTGTACGGTTTTGTACCCTAGATTTGGTTTGCGATGGTTCGAAAAGGTGACAAATACAGCAATGAAATATATTAAAGGAAAGAATATGGAGGGTCACACCATAGGTAATACATATGTACTTCTAAACCAATTGCCCAAGCTACTAGGCATAATATTATGATTTCATAAAATGATTTGATCTTGACTTGAATGATAATTCTGAGTCAAAAAAACTGACGAGTAAATTTGACTGTTGGTAATGATATTCCAAGGTGTATCTAGATTTTGTCATATTCAAGGGAAGATTAGCTGGTCAATGTTGTCATGGGCAAGTTAGACTGCAAACTTATAGTTGCATCATGTGACCCATGGCATTGTTAGCCACCTCAACACCCACCACCCCCACCCCCATGGAGGGGGCTATTACAAGAGACTGCATCCATCTATGTGTCCATCAGTAATACATCATTTCTCTGACATGCAGTATCCAATTTCAATCAAACTTGGTATAAAGGTTACATATCATATGGGAAATATGCATGTCAGTTTGTTTTATGGCATATCCCTATTTTTTTAACAATGAGTATTTATTGCGTAACTCAAAATCTTTAATACATCCTCCATTCAAGTGTCTACCCCCATATTGTTGGGTGCAAGCTTTCTTTTGAGACTTTCACCATTGAGTCACCCTGAAGTTCAGGGTGACTGGGTCAGTTATCAAAATCAAACTATTTCGTACATATCACAGACACTTGTACCTATTTATAGCCAATTTCTTATAAATCATGTATGCAGGTAATACAGAAGAGGAGTGTACTTTAACATTATATTGTATTTGGTGTTCATACCATTTGTTACTGAATGGCAGCCATATTTGTAGTGCTAAATCAGATTTTCTAGCTAGTACCTATATGTGGTGTTTGCACTGGTACTTAGCTGCGTTTTCTTCATTTTTGACTTGTATGTTTTTTACATCAGGGCTTGACGGTCTACAGTACTGAGATGTGTTAGTTGTGTCTGTTTTGATGCATGCACTTCCTTCATGAGTACATGATTGTACCTAGCTATACATGAATTCAATTGCTCCACAAGTACCATGCATTATTGTATCTCTTATTTGATGTACTTTCTTCACAAGTACATGCATGCACTATATATATGCATCAATACATCAGTGCACCACTATCAGCAGTGTATATACCTGCATGTACTGTGTGCATCAGTACAGCAGTGTACCACTATCAGCAGTGTTTATACCTGCATGTACTTTGTGCATCAGTACAGCAGTGTACCACTATCAGCAGTGTATATACCTGCATGACTTTGTGCATCAGTACAGCAGTGTACCACTATCAGCAGTGTATATACCTGCATGTACTTTAATGTGCTACATTTATTTTCAACAGTCCATACTTGTGGTCAGAGAAACCACTAGTCTTTATACAATCATTCCCCAAGTTTTCTTCATTCAGCTCAGAAAAATAGGAATGACATCAGGCACTTTGTCAGCATGAGTTGAAAACGACTAGTTACAAAACTTTTACTTCACAAGTATTTTCTCGGAGAATAATAAAGTTATTTCAGTGAGAGCTTTATGGTGGTTCTGAATAGTTTGACTCATGTGTTGAGTACTGCAGAACCAATGTGGCGTAGTTGTCAAGGTAAACCCATATTCTCTGTGTGAATGTGTACACCTTAGCATGCACATGATGTAATGACCAAATGTCATGATGACTGACATTTGCTATTCCATTGATTAATTTCAGGTCCAAAGCCAATTCACACCAACATTGCTTTGGAGAGAGGTAACATTGGGAGGTCTGTTGAGGAGAAAGTAGATGCTAATACTGTCAGAAGGTTTGAGAAAATGAAAAGTGTTTTGCAAAATAGTGAAGTTGAAGCCAAACCAAGCAGTAGTAAACAAGAAAAGGATGTTGCAGGCAGAGGTTTGGCGCAAAATCTGGGCAAACAGTTACTGGGTATGATGATACATAATAATCAATCACAGCAACCACCTTGCCCCAGCCAGGTAGATGAGCTCTTAAAAATATTACAACCACAGCAGCAGCAATATCAAGGGCAACAATGTAAAACAGGAAGTGGTAAATTTGGTTCTCATCAACAGATGGAGGCACAACCACCACTGCCGCCACCACTACCATTTGCACCTCCACCACTGCCATTGGCACCACCACCATGCCTACCACCACCACCGCCACCTCCGCCACCTGATACAGGACCACAAACTCCCTTTTATGGTTCCGAACCAATACAATTTAGATTAAAAACTGGTGCACAGAAAAGTATGCCATCATCTGCTGCACCACCACCACCTTTGCCTCCACTGCCACCACCCCCTCCACCTCCACCGCCGCCACCCCCACCACCACCACCCCAGTCATTGCTAGATGATATGAACATGCAGAACAGATCTCTAAAGAAGTTTGAAAAACAAGGAGGGCAAAAGATAGACACTCCAAAACCAGAGACGGGGAACATTCATCCTGATTTGGTGAAAATAGAATCAGACATGGAGCAGAAAATGGACAGTTCAAAAAAAGTTGTTTTTGATGTTATTCAGCAACAACTTCTCATACCTCCACAACAATTATCAAAGTCTGCTGAAGAGGAACGTATAAAAACCATTCAAGAAATGAAGAAATTGATTGAAATTCAACTGTCTGCAGGTAAAATCAACTCAGCTACAATAGAACACTGTCAACAACTCCACTCTGAAATATGTAAGGCGCTAAAGAGATCTAATGATTTTGTCACACAAACTGACAGTTCAAAAACCCCAAACAAATTCACTAAAAGAGGAACTTCAGGCAGTGAAGGTCAGCATGGTGAGTCTGTGAAATACTCACCACATCTCAATATGGGAGACTCCGAATGTGAATCTATGAAATCTCCATCAGATATAAAATTGGGCCGTGGAGGCCGAGACTTTGTAAAGGGTCAGACACATGCAAATGTTGCACAGAGTGAGGAAGACTTTGTGAAGAATCCATTGCATATCGATCATACACCGACTGATGTGAACATTGTTGACAATCCAGTGGATACTGAAAATGCACAATCTGACCAGATCTTGATTGAGCAGATAGCAGAAGTCAGTAAACTCCACACACTGGTCGGATTCAAAATCTCTGCAGGAGACATGGACGAAACAAAGACAGCTCAGTATCAGGAAATACATCAAAAACTGACTTTTCAGTTGAGGGCAATGCAGAATCAACTCAAACAAAGTCATTCAATGAGAACTCAGTGTTGCTTGGACATTAAAGCTCACAACGAACCAAAACAAAGCAATGTCGTTCAACAAAGTGAAATTGGCACAGTAATGAATGTGTCCACTGCAAACAAGATTGAAAACATCACACAAGGTCATTCCAAGACCTCAACATATAGCAAGACAGACCTCCAGAATGTTTCAATAAACAGACCTGCTGAGAATAGGTTGGATAATCTGGAAGTACCAGACCCACTATTCAAAGACAAGACTGGAGCTAAGGATGTAATTATGCCAAGTAAAGAAAATTATTCAGCTTGGAACAATCCCGCCGACTGCTCCCAGTTGATATCATTTCTTCAAAAACTGTCTCAGTTGCAAGCTGATAAATCATACCAACAACCACAGAGTTCATCAGATAATCCTGACAGAGCTGCTGCTGGAATGACATTGAAAGATGATTCAGCATGGAACAATCCCGCCGATTGCTCCCAGTTGATATCATTTCTTCAAAAGCTGTCTCGATCACAAACTGATAAATCGTTCAAACAATCTAAGAGTTTATTAAATAATTCTGACAGAGATGCAACCGAGATGACATTGAAAGAAGACAAACATCAAGTGCACACACAGAGTGCAAGCAGTACTGCTTTTCAGAAACGATTAACCTTTGATTTGTACAGAGCATTAAAGAGAAAGGCTGGTGGAGAAGAGTTCCACTCACCCTCTCACAGTTCTGATGAATTTCTTCATAAAAATAGTGGACCAGCAGCAAAAAAACACAAATCAGTTCTGGTATGAACATCCTTATGGAATCATTTTTTTTTTTTTAAATACAAATACGAACTGATTATTTACATGTATATATATGTATCTATATTAAACATGTATATGCATGTAAATATCTAGTATATGTACTATGTCATTTTGTTTGTAGTTTTGTGCTGTAATATGACATTACAGACAAGAGTTAGTGCTTTACACAGCCATGTAGGCAGCATTCTTCCTGCTTTGCATGTATGCAAGTAGAATTTAATCCCATACTGTAGTTTTACATCTACTGGTTGGCTGCAAAGCGTAGGAGGTAACATAATGGCATTGGCTGTTTGTCTGTGTTGGTCTGTTTGACCATGTCTCGTATGTCAATTATTGTTTATGTAAATATCTACATGTATGTATAGTTGATGTCTGTGTAATGGGTTCACTTTGTGTTTTGAGGAGACATTGCTGTGTATGATGTTATGAACTAGCATAGTTAATTGTAGAACTATATATTAGACACTAATTAACAGTGCATTACAAGTGTGATTGTGCATGCAGTGTGGGGAAAGGGGATATGACATTGTCTGCCTTAGAATGAATGTTCTCTGCATGTAGGTGTCAAATGGTAATTTTACATTGATAGTTGTGTTTTTTACAATTGTTCGGTAAAATAAACTTAGTTTGGCTCAGAGGTAATCAGCTATTAAGTATAGATAATTTGATTTGTAGTTTGTCACCCATCAGTGAAATACTGTCTGGTAACAAAATGGCACATTGGTTGTGGAACAAATTGTTTTCAATAAGTAGTTTATGTGCCTTTATTGTTACATTCAGTAAATGTCATTCATTAGTACATTTAACAAATGCCATTCATTGCATTCAAGTGCCATTCATTGCATTTAACAAATGCCATTCATTGCATTCAACAAATGCCATTCTTTGCATTCAACAAGTGCCATTCTTTGCATTCAACAAGGGCTATTTATTCAATAAGTGCCATTTATTACATTCAATGAGGCCATGCATTGAAGTGTGGCATTCTTTGTATTCAACAGGTGACATTCACTATTAAATTTAACAGGTGTCATTCATTGCATTCAAGGAGTGCCATATATTATTACATTCAACGAGTGACATTCTTTGCATTCAATAATGGCATTCAATAGGTATCATTCATTACATTCAACAATCGCCATTCATTACGTTCAACTGATGCCATTCAATATTACATTCAACTGAGGCCATTTATCATTACATTCATCAAGTGTCATTCACTGTACCATGGCCAGTCATGCCATTCATTATTACATTCATTAAGTACCATTCATTGCATTCAACAAGTGTCGTTCATTGCATTCAACAAGTGTCATGTATTATTACATTTCCAAGACTCAACAGGAAAGATTTTGATGATATTTTATAATATTGAATATTTCCAGGCCACTGCAAGAGAGGAATCTGATCATGATGTGAATTGGCATCCCAGAGATAAGGATATAAAGAAAGGTAAAAGGGACAACAAAATGGATGACACATCAAACATTGACCACTACTCTCAGCAAGAGACAGGGAAAAAAGATGACCCAGACAGAAAGAGAGAAATGTGGAGGAAGCGAGGAAAGTCTCCCTGTGAACAGGATGACAGTCAGGCTGTAACAAAAAGAATGAGACAATGGCCAGAAGGTAATGAGAAGAGAAGTCCAGAGAATACCAACAAAACAGCAAAAGAGCCAACTCAAAGTGGGGATCATGTTGGACCATTGCATCATGGGAAAACAGAGCATCAAAAGTTGCATCGTGGGAGAAACGATGATGGAAGAGAAAGTGGGCGATTTCAGCATACAGGTGATGTGAGGCAGTCAGAGAGAGATGGTGAACAACTTAAAAACAAACCAAAAACCTATAACTGTAGTGCCTGCAAGATGTTTTTGGCTGGTGTTACGGTAAGTTTTACATGGACTTTTACTTGTGTATTGTTAATCTCCTATGTGTTAAGAAGTTATGGTATAGAAAAGATCATAAAATAATTGTGATAGTTGTTATTGATTTCAAAAACTTGAGCTTATACATAAACACATTGTCATGTATTCAAGGTGTCATTCATTGCATACAAAATCGTTTGATCGCACGGTATGATTTTTACAAAAATTTGGTATTTCTGATAAACATTTACATGATGTATGTAGTAAGAACAGAACCTCCATTCTGTGTGAGTTCCAGTGTCGGTAACTCAAAGATATTAACACCTGTGATTGCAGTATTTCCTTCTACTTTCACTTACTATGCTTGTACAAGTATGGTCACAGAGAACATGACAAGCACTCTTGCAAATAACCAGAGTACGCCACACTTGCAATCATTCAACATGGGGTTCCAGGGCTTGAAATTAACTTTTTTCTTTTGTAGTCCTAGTAGGCTACCAATTTCAGAAATAGGTAGCCCAAAGATTGTGACCTGTAGTCCCATATTCCTGAACTGAAAACAGATTTCGTCTATTGGAAATATGTGTGTTATTAAAATACTATCATGTTCATAAATTTCCATCCTTTAAATCATCACATAATCAGTGGTAGCCTGAGAAGGCTACCAGCTGCAAATTATGGTAGCCGAATGACAAGAATTGGTAGTCTGTGGGCATGGGACTACTGTTAATTTCCAAGCCCTGGGTTCTTTCATATTATTCTGAATGTTTGATAAATTTACACAAGGAATGAGGCAATTTCATATTTTACAAATAAAACACCATTTTTTGATAATATACAATCTGTGAACATTGTTGTAATAATCTATTTCATTTTTATCTTACTGACCTTTAGGCTTATAAAGAACATATTTTACTTAAAGTACATGAACTTCAATATAATCATCTAAGGATGGGTAGACGAAATCCTGTAAGTCTTCATTTATTATACTTAATATATATTCCAGTAAGGATTATTTCTACCTTTTGTACATTTGTATTGGTTGTCTTCACACTCTCTGGATAATCTTGAATAATCAAGGCTTTACAAATGGTGCAATAACTATCTCTCCATCACCTGCCATGATGAACATCATTGAGACTCATATTGTTAGATCGCCCTCAAGTGGTCAGAACATGTCATTATCCAGCAGCACACACTAGTGAGGTCTAGTATGAAGCATTATGGGAAATGAGGAAAGTAGGAGCTTCTCACACCTTGCAATAATGGCCTCAGTAGTGGTGTCAGCTGTAAGAACAAAAAGAAACTTATAGTATGTACACATGTGTATCACCTATTGCAACAACTTGTTATACCTTCACTATATAACCAGTAACAGACAAGTATTTACAAGCAGAACTTGTTACAAATAGGGAAAGTAAATAAACTGAATTGGGTTAATAACACTTTGCACAGCATGTTGGAACTACACTTTGTGTGGTTCTATTGCTGCTTGTAAATGTGTGCCTGTCGCTGGTTGTGTTTTCCTTGTGTGTTGGTATTGTAATTCATACTTCAGCAATTACTCAAGCCTTTTGATATTTCATATTTTGATAACTCTATCAACAGTACGGTTATCAGCGATGATAATTCTTATTATGAAAACTGTATCAAACCCAATATTTTTTTTGATATTTTGGCGTGATTTAGAAGTAATCCGAGTTTGATAATACTATGTATACACTGATTGTATGCATGTATGTATATTTCATTCACCTACACAACTCCAGGTAACAGCAAAGGAGAAGTTAGCTGTAGAGGGCTACAAAGTTCGTGATGGTTTATGGCTTTGTTCTATATGTGATGTCAAACGCCCAACCTCCAAGGTGAGATTGTAGTAAGGCACTTTCATGTAGTTGTCCAACATGTCAAATACCCAACCTCCAAGGTGAGATTGTAGTAAGGCACTTTCATGTAGTTGCCAAATGTTTATTCTCTGAAGAAAATCACAGGGACAAGAGTTGTGTACACGAGGAGTTGTACACGACAAATTGATATGCAAATTAGGTCTAAAATGTGATTTTAAATCAAAAGTCTTGAATTTCAAATGTAATGGGCACATTACATGAAAAATAATTTGAAATAAACACACAATCATATAGTTGGTGGGAATATAAAATGTAATTGTAGACATGAATTTAAAAGTATTGACATAAGATGATCTACAGCTCTGCTCAGTGTACCGGTACGTATGACCGTAAGGTAAACACTATCTCAGAAACAATTTGTCTTTGATTTACTTGCTCTATGCCATGACCCTGATGGCAGTAATTCAAAAATATTATATAAAAGGTGTACTTTATCACTGATTATTTATTTCAATGTCCTTGTGTTGGACAGTTGGAGTCAATACAGATGGACTGATGGCATAACTTTCCCATTGTTGATATGCAAATAAGATCAAAAAGATATTTTAGTTATCAAACATTTTTAAGACAGCAAATACTGACAAGTGAATTTGATAGTTGGTAGTGATGTTCCGAAGCAAGGGTGTCTAGATAATAATACATTTCTCAAAATTATGTGATCATTTTGATTGTTTGCAATTTACATATAGACTGTATACTGAGTAAACATGAATTAAAATGTAATCATTTGTGTTGCAATACCATTGGTGCTATTTTATTTTTATTTATCCTTTTTGTCTTTCTTTCATCTCTTCAGAAATTAATGTATCATTTTGAAAGTGCACCACACAGGATTCAAAAACAAAAACTGATGCTTCAAGTAGGTAAAAGCCAGACCGAGGTGATTCAGCAAATGTATCAAGGCTCAATCAAACCCTTGGATGGCAAAGATGTAAGTATTAAATGTTGTTATATTTTCATTTCTACTCTTCACCGTGACTGATATGAGATTGCAAGCTAACTATATTTACATCACCTTGTGATTTTTCAGAAAATGATGGTTGAAGAGAGACTTAAAACTGTAGGAACAACATTAAATGATGGTGGTTTTGACTGTGTCATATGTTTGACTAAATATGATCCTACCCAAGTAAGTAGTAAATATTATGACATACATACAAATGATGACTTGCACTGGTACCCTGCATACTGCTAGTATGTGTACTGCAGTGCAGTACTGAAAATATTATTGCATACTTGCTTGCAAAAGAGGACATGATAATTCTTTGCACACAAAATTGCTTGATCGCACAGTAGATTTTTTTTTGAATTTTGCTGTTTCGGTTAAACATATGCAATAATAACAGAACCCCATGCCACGTGAATAGCTGTATGGGTATTCTGAGGTATTTGCACTAGGCCATCAGTGTTTTCAACTGCACTTTCACAAGCGTAACTGCAGAGAACACTGCAAATGCTCATACAAATGCCCCACATATGCCACACCTGTACTTGCACATTATAGCATTTTGTTGGAGTTCTTGTCTTACTAAGTGATGCTAACCCATCAAGTAGTAAACAGTGCAGTTGTGTAATACGTTAATGTTGTATTATACCATAGGTGATTATTTTCTTATCCTATTTTCAGACACGTGCCCAACATTTATCAAACAGGACACATCATGATGCTCTGGCCTACCTACGGAGAATTGCTAAGTTGAAAAATCTCATCGTTGATCTCTCCAAGCAAAATAACAGCAATGCATTGAAGGCTGCAGTAAGTACAAAGTTTTTCATTGTATAAATTCCTACCTAGTTTGACTATGGTCACTGATTTTTCTCACCACCGTCTTAAACATACTGACCAACTCATAACCGCAGTACATTGTAGGTTGGAGTCAGTACAAAGTTTTTTCATTGTATAAGCCCATATTAGCACCACAAATAACCGCAATGCGTTGTAGGCTGTAGTAAGTACAAACTGTCATAAACCCTACACCCTACACCATGTATACACAAAAACAAAGTGTGTGCGTTGATGGTCAATCTTGTCATTGTATTTGTATTTATCTCTTTCATAAGGGGTCAATTGAACACAAAATCAAATCTGAAAGCAGTGCTGATGATGGCTGTTACTGTGCTCTATGTGATAAGAACTTTGCAAGCAAAGATGTAAGTACTGTAAGTTTATATGAACACACAGGAATAGGTATGATCTCTAGCTTTTTGCATATATTAATAGAATCCCGCACACCAATGGGCTGAGATGGAATATCTCGCAGGGAATTTTTGTCTCGTATGAGTCATAGGTGAGTATGAGACAAAACATTTTCTAAGTGTGAGATATGCCATCTAAGACCATTGGTGGTGGGATTATTTGTCTTGTGTCCTCTTTATTATGGCAAAAAAACAAAATGTAACAGGTGCACCAAATACATACTGTGGGATGAAATCCATTCCAACATTTGTTGTGCCACTCTCTCAGTCTGTCAGGAGTTGTTATTCTCTGACATCTCAAGCTTTGTCTAAACTCAATTCTAACATAATATCTAGTAATTTCATTCTGATATATCATTTTGTATGACAACAAACATTATAGTTTGACACGCAGTGTTCTCCACAGGATAGATTGCAAGGATGGCGGATAATTTGCATATTAATTTACATAAAAATAGCATGGTAATTTACATATTAATTTACATAAAAATAGCATGGTAATTTACATATTAATTTACATAAAAATGTGATAATTTGCATATTAATTTACATAAAAATAACATGGTAATTTGCATATTAATTTACGTAAAAATAGCATGATAATTTGCGTATTGGTTTGTATAGTGATCAGCATATAATATGCATGTCTTCAACACTGGACCAAACTTTGACATGTTTATTTTAACACATACATACATGTACATTGAGGATCAGCCATTTCTCTTCAAGTGAAAGTATTATTACGATTTTGTCATTCAAAGATTACTAAAACTCGAGGATGATGCTAGAATGCTTTTGAAGCGCGGTAGTAACTAGCTCTTGATGTATGCGCTACGATGTTCGACACGTCTTTCCGTCTTCTGGAAAGACGTGTCGAACATCGTAGCGCATCCATCCAGAGCTAGGTAGTAACCTGCCAAGCATGGCAGCCTAGATGGCAAGGACGGTACTTGCACCATGCTTTCTCTATAGTGGGGAGAACATGGAGTTTGAGAGGGTTCACCGTTGGTTCTGGTCTTGAATTCAATGAATACAATACTTACATGTATGCCATCCTTTTCACCAGGAATATTCTGATCACAGATGGCACAATTTCAACCAACATGAAGGAATCAAACATATGTTACATGTTATCATCACTGTTAAGAAGGCTATTGAACAAAATCAAAGAGATACAATTCAATCATTGGTGAAGGTACGTCATTTAGACCATACGTTACCGTAGTAACAATGTAATCTCTAGGAGGACCTTGTTTTTGCTATACACACATAAACTAATTGTTCACAAAGCACATAAGAGAAGTATGCTCTCAGTATGTGTATATAAAGCATGTAGATGTATTTTAAAACTCTTTCAACATTTGCATACAGGTATGCAGTGAATATACCCCAAGTATGCACTTGCACCAGGGCAAGTAATCTCTGATACATATGTAATAATACCACTTGTATGCACACACACCAGTGCAAGTAATCTCTGGTACATACGTATTAATACCACTAGTATGCACACACACCAGTGCAAGTAATCTCTGGTACATATGTAATAATACCACTAGTATGCACACACACCAGTGCAAGTAATCTCTGGTACATACGTAATAATACCACTAGTATGCACACACACCAGTGCAAGTAATCTCTGGTACATACATAATAATACCACTAGTATGCACACACACCAGTGCAAGTAATCTCTGGTACATACATAATAATACCACTAGTATGCACACACACACCAGTGCAAGTAATCTCTGGTACATGTGTAATAATATCACTAGTATGCACACACACCGGTGTAAGTAATCTCTGGTACATATGTAATAATACCACTAGTATGCACCCACACCGGTGTAAGTAATCTCTGGTACATATGTAATAATACCACTAGTATGCACCCACACCGGTGTAAGTAATCTCTGGTACATAGATAATACTATAACTTTGTTGGTTTGATATTCTTGTAGGATCATGATGACAGACTGAACATCACACCTTGTGGTCTAAATCAGTTTTTCTGTGGGATATGTGAGACAGTCCAGCAAAAAATTAAAGTGAGTATCATATGCATTCTTAGTTTACACTTACAGTATTTTGAAAGTGTACTTGAACCTGAAAAGTATTTATATTTGAATTGTAGTCATAAATTTATTTTGGCACGTTTCAAATGTTCTTCTTTGTCTTTGGCCATAGAGCACGGACAGCATCATGGTATTAATTCTCATAATAGATTATGTACTACTTGTAACTTAGGGGATGTCGTAGATGAGTACCACTTTCTTTTAATTTGTCCAGTATATGATCACCTTAGAAACCAACTCATCCCAATCAGTATTCACAACCAACCCAATAAGTTTAAAATTCTAATGAGTACTGCTAATTCTGATATCTTGCTCAAACTATGTAAATATGTATACAAAGCTATTTAGAGATAAGAATTTCCAAAGTAAATACTATATGATATATTTTTCTCACTTTTGCTATCTGTATGACATAAATGTATTTTTCACCATTAGTCAACTTTGTATATGGGCCGGTGACCTAAAAACGTAATAAACATTTTATATTATTGTATTTCAAATGTATTTTACTCTTCATTCAAGGTTCATGAACTTCATTTGAAAAAACACGGACACAGAATTAAAAGAATTTACTTTGAAGAAACTGGTACTGCTCTACAACATTTCAAGACACAAAGTGGAAACAAGAAGAGCAATCCTGGAGAAAGAAGCAAAGATAGTGAACAGAGTATGGCCAGGTCAAGTCAGGAGATACCTATGAGAACAACTTGTGTTGCAGAAGGTGGCACTCCAAAGAAATCTGAATCTGGTGTAATTGAACAAAGTCGAACCTATGCACCAGAAAAGTCTATTAAAAATATGCTGTCAAGGATTGAAGCATCCAGGAACAAACATAATGAACATGTAGCAGCAAGTGCTGGAAAAACTGCAAGAAGCAAGAGAGAGACAATGGAAAAATATGAGAGACTTCAAAATAAACACAAGGCCCAAAAACGAGATGACTTTATGAAGTCTTCAGAGATGAAATCTGTAGTTGAGACTGAAAAGGACAAAGCTAGGACTCAGCATAAAACAACTATGAAAAGAGATATTAACCAATTACATGGAAAAGATAGAGTGGTAGGAAACAAAACAGATTTCAAAGGAAATACTGACAAACATAGAGATAAGAAAAATGATCACAAGCATAGACAAGAAGAGGAAGATGACGGATATAGAAAGAAGAACGAGAAACACAAATATAAAGATGAAAATAGAGACAGAAAGACTGGACACAAACATAAATTACAAGAAGGTGCACAAAAAGTTGCTGGTAGTTGTACAAAAGATAACAATAGTGATGTCCATACTGTTGTAAAGAAAACCACAGAAGGCAGTGAAGAAAGTTGTGTTGTAATTGACAAGAATGAAACTGAAGGAGGGAATGATGTATGTAGAATTGAAACAAACAGAGGTGGGACAGATTCAACCAATACTATCAATGATAAACCCAGCAAGGATGCTGATAAACCCATTAAGGATGTTGATGAAGCCTACAAGGATACTGATAAAGCCAGCAAGGATGCTGATAAACCCTGCAAGGATGCTGATAATGCTAGCATGGATGCTGATAAACCCAGCAAGGATGCTGATAATGCTAGCAAGGATACTGATAAAGCCAGCAAGAATGCTGATAATGCCAGCAAGGATGCTGATAATGCCAGCATGGATGCTGATAAAGCCAGCAAGGATACTGATAAACCCTGCAAAGATACTGATAAACCCTGCAAGGATGCTGATAAACCCTGCAAGGATGCTGATAAACCCTGCAAGGATGCTGATAATGCCAGCATGGATGTTGATAAACCTGACAAGGGTGTTGATAAAGCCGACAAGGATGCTGATAAACCCAGCAAGGATGCTGATAAACCTGGCAAGGATGTGGTGAATGATGGTGATACTGGTGACATAGTAAACAGAGAAACCTTATCACCAGCTGTCACAGATAAACATAAGGAAGAAGAATCAGACAGCACAAGGGAGGAGGCTACTGACACACTGATGGGGAAGTCTACCAAGAAAAGACCAGAGTTTGATAAACTTTTACGAAACATGAAAGAAGTAAGAATTGTGTTGGTGGATTGTATGGCAACCAAATCAAAGACCTGTAAAGTTGTCACTGAAAAAACAACACAATCGCAATCCCCAAAATGTCAATTTGATGAAAGTGTAGCCTCAACTGAAATTAAGATAGCAGTGAGGGACAAGACTAGCAAATATGAAAAAAGTAAAACGTCAGCCATGACTAGTGATTTCACCATTGCAGAAAAACAAAAGGACAACTATGCCAGAGAAACACCAATTAAAGAAAAGGACACCACACAAATAGCTAAAGAAAAGGACACCACGCAGATAGCTAAAGATAAGGACACCACACAAATAGCTAAAGAAAAGAACACCACACAAATAGCTACAGAAAAGGACACCACACAAATAGCTACAGAAAAGGATACCACACAAATAACTAAAGAAAAGGACACCGCACAAATAGCTACAGAAAAGGACACCACACAAATAGCTAAAGATAAGGACACTTCACAAATAACTAAAGAAAAGGACACCGCACAAATAGCTACAGAAAAGGACACCACACAAATAGCTAAAGAAAAGGATAACACACAAATAGCTAAAGAAAAGGATAACACACAAATAGCTAAAGAAAAGGACACTTCACAAATAGCTAAAGATAAGGACACCACACAAAAAGCTAAAGAAAAGAACACCACACAAATAGCTAAAGAAAAGGACACCACACAAATAGCTAAAGATAAGGACACCACACAAATAGCTACAGAAAAGGACATCACACAAATAGCTACAGAAAAGGTCAAGACACAAATAGCTACAGAAAAGGTCAAGACACAAATAGCTACAGAAAAGGTCAAGACACAAATAGCTAAAGAAAAGGTCAAGACACAAATAGCTACAGAAAAGGTCAAGACACAAATAGCTACAGAAAAGGTCAAGACACAAATAGCTACAGAAAAGGTCAAGACACAAATAGCTACAGAAAAGGTCAAGACACAAATAGCTACAGAAAAGGTCAAGACACAAATAGCTACAGAAAAGGTCAAGACACAAATAGCTACAGAAAAGGTCAAGACACAAATAGCTACAGAAAAGGTCAAGACACAAATAGCTACAGAAAAGGTCAAGACACAGGGCAAAGTGGTGAAAAGTGAGAGGGGTAAAATTGAAAAAGATTCTGAAGAGACAAGGAAGCCATCAAAGAAAAGTCCGTGTGTTAGGAAAGTTCTAAGAGTAATTTTACATGACATTTACAAGTCACCAAAGAAAAATGATGGACAACCAGTAGCCAAGCCCTCTGCTGGACAACCAGTAGCCAAGCCCTCTGCTGGACAACCAGTTGTTATTTCAGATAAAAACACAGAGATATCAGATAAGATTGAGGACAACACTCCAGCTGCTACAAATGAGATAATGGAAAGCTGTAAAGATACAGACAAGAAGAGGAAATGTGAAGATACAACAGACAAGAAGAGGAAATGTGAAGATACAGCTAAGTGTTCGGCCATTAAAGTGAAACAGGAGACATTGGTGAAGGGAAATAAGCTAAAGAAAGATGACACTGAAGATTTCTTGAAAACTACATGTCTGAAATAGTTGGTGAGTGACTGTATACAGTATTAATTGGATATTTTCATATCATAGCTAATGTTGTAACCAAACATTGTCTGCACTCTGTGGTTGAGCTCTTTTCAAACAGAGTGCTCTGAAGTACTGCACAGACAGTAAAATACAGTGACTTTGGAACAGGAAATTGGAAATGAATGTGAAACTTGAACCTGCCAATCACAGACAGTAAAATACAGTGACTTTGGAACAGTAAATTGGAAATGAATGTGAAACTTGTACCTGTAAATCACAGACAGTAAAATACAGTGACTTTGTACAGACCTTGATCACATTATTCAGCTGGTGAAATGATATGTCCATGATGAACAAAGACCAACAATATCCAACTACCAGTACCATCAATTTATGGACATATTATTCTGTCAGGTTCAATTTATGGACATATTATTCTGTCAGGTTCTAAAAATAAATGAAATCATTGCATGATCAAGGTCTGTAGATTGAAACCTCACACTAGTTTCAAACTTACCATTCCAAAATAAGTATTTGTTTACTGTCTTCTTTATTCTTGGAACCATGAACAATATATTCTCCTTTGTAAATCTTGCTTTGCTTGTTTTAGCCTTACAAGGTCAACTTCAGATTAGGAATAAAATTTAGACATTGAAAAAGTTGTCTGTCAAAGCTATAGAAGATTCAGAAGTCCAGCACAAAAGAATAATCCCGTGTAATGTTATGGCTCTACTGATAAAAGACGATTTCCATCCAGCACATAATTTACTCCAACTTATGCGCTCAGGCGAGCAATACCGTTCAATCAAATCAGGTTCTAATCGCACATTGTTTAGCTTTTATCCAACTGCAGTCCGCACTCTTAATGAATCAATTTAAGTTCTCTGTTAACACATCAATCTTGTGTTAGGAGTCCTCTACAGAATATTGTTTTTGTAAATTTTTCATTACACGCAAAATCAATGCACATTTCAATATATATGTATCAGTATATATATGACAATAAAACACATATCATATCATATCATATCATATCATATCATATCATAAGGTAAAACTAATGCAATGACCTGGATTGAAACATAGTCATTTACAATGTAACATGTACAGTCAATGTTCAAAAGTTAATTTAACATTCTTGTTTCCAATTACATTTCAGAACTGTAAAACAAAAGAGGAAAGACAACTAGAAGAGTACATAGAATGTATTGGAGTCTATCAACAAGTACACTGTAGGAACTAGTGTTAGCGAGATGAACCATTTTGACCAGTGAATTCTAACTTGAAAACTTAATGACAACAGTTTACTTTCTGATTCTGATACTATTTTTTGGTTGTCCAATAATTTGGTTACAATTTTTATTGTGATCTCCAGGCCTCAGAGAGGTATACAACGCGATCATGTCTATACCTCTCATATACATATCTGCAGCCATTTTGATAAAAATACACAGTTTGACTTTATTCAAACCTAGCACAAAGATCAGATACTTTAAATTGAGATGATATGCACTTGAAAATGTGTAATTGCCAATATATCTATTGTTTGTACAGAAGTACAGATGACAACCAGATTTCAAAGATTTTTGACACAGATAAATATGTGATTCTGCATAGACACTTATCATGCAGCATCCTCAAGTATTTAATGCTGAATTCTATGTAGATATCTTGTACGTGTGTCAAATATGTGTTATGTATACTAACCCAAGTATATGTATATGTATAGCAAGCTATGTTACAAGATAACTAGGGCTCTTTTAGTCCATGTAATAATAAAAAATAATGTTTACTTCAAGAATTCGTGATTATTTATAGTATACACATATTGCCTGGCTTTATTTGGGCACTAGTCATATTATCCCTCATAATGAATGTGCCATTATGAAGTAACTATTTCCCTCAGCCTTGGGAAAGAATTGCTTCATAACGGCATGAGGAATAATCGTCCACTAGTGCCCAAATAAGGCCAGGCAATAAGTATTTTATAACACATCCTATCCCCATGCACATATTCGTTCAATAGTCCAAGCAAATGACCTAAAAGACTCCAATGCTACATGACTATTGCCCTAGGTGCAATAGAAGATAACCAGTGCCTTGCTCTATGCAGTTTGAGGTTACTATGGGTTATTAGTCCATACCATGTGACACAGTCTAAGCCAATCACTGAAGGCTGTATGAAAATGATATGTTATTATAACATCGATTTCAAACAACATTATTTTAATAGTTACCAGTAGCTACTCGTAGCTCTGCGTACCTACGAGTAACTCCGAGTAATATGCAGAGTGGAGTGCATATTACTAGGAGTTACTTGCAGCTCAGCATACCAACGAGTAACTCCTAGTAATATGTAGAATGGAGTGCATATTACTAGGAGTTACTTGCAGCTCAGCATACCTACGAGTAACTCCTAGTAATATGTAGAATGGAGTGCATATTCATGAGAGTAAACAAAAACAACAGAATAGAAATACTCTCATTAGAAGAAATAGTTCTACGTAAACTAAAGAGAGCTCTCATGGATTTAAGCTTTACAGTGTGTAAGTTATTGAAGTTTGTTTACATTTATCACTAGAAATAATGATAGCAAGATGTGTCAAAAGTAATAGTATCAAAATAAGATTTGACTGCCTTAATTAATTGCTTTGCTTTATTGTACCATGCCATGTATACAGAAAATACTGTTGCCAAAGGTGATTCAATACTGTCCCAGTGTACGATGTTACAAGTCAGTTAGTTTAAAATTCCAGTCGGAGTTTGTTCAGCTTTCATGTATTCAGTGGTGTGTTCGTTTGTGATTCTCGACACTTTCAAACAATGTTTATTGAGGTTCATGTCTTATAGACGTGATTTTATTGTTATCCATGCATATAATGATTGGTAGGGAAAACCCATTTTCTGACAAGTTGCATGGGGGGTTCTATTCTGTTTTCCAAATTTTTGTTTTCCTGGACTGACTTTCCAATACTGTAAAAAAAAGAAAGAAAGAAAGAAAAAAGATCAATATATATATATAACTTGGTGAGTATCAATCTGCTAAGACAGTGCTCTATACCGCAGTGGCAGAGCGTATATATATATATATATATATATATATATATATATATATATATATATATATAGTTTTTTCATGTTTTTTAACACAACAGATGTGGGTTTTATTTCTTTTAAAAACCAATGACATCATATTTCCTGGCAACCAAAAATCAAACTCAATAGATGAAATGCTATCTATTTTCAATATCATCAGTATTCAATATAATGTGAGTACTGCCCTCTACGAGCTGTTTGGCCATATTGACAATCATTAACAGCTACCCACCTGTTACAAGTGAAACCACTGCCTAAGCATAAGTTACACTATCTTGTCAAAACAAGTTGACATTACACTAGCCTTACAGTCGACTAAAATTCATCCAGATTTAAAGGAATGGCAGCTAAGTTAGTGAAACCAAACGAGAAGCGACGTGAAATGGTATCTAGGATACACCAACTAGAAGAAATCGCTCAGAATCTAGATCCCAAGGTTGAACAGCGTGAAGAATGGACGATGAAAGTTATAAAGCATTCGCAGCAGTTTCTGGCAACACTTGATACGACCGTATCACAGGCATATCGTCAAAGTGAAGCTAAAGGCAAAGGTCTTTACGAAAGTCCAATAGAAGAACAAGGCACTGCAATCGGTAAGAACCTCTTATATATGGTCTATACATCTCATTGTTTTATATTTTTTTTAGTGGAAATGCTGGAAGACCTTTTTCATTTTTGTATTTATTTATTTAATATTTATTTATTTATCTGTCCATTTATATATTTATTTACAAGTTTATGTTGTGTTAGTTGTCCGCAATTTTCTGTTCAGTTACTCATTTTTTCAATCGATCAAACATTCATAGATACAATATTGACTTTTATTCATAATCGTTGTTTTTATTGTCTATATATGTATGAGATGTCAGTCCCTAAATGTATACAGGCAAGTACCATCATTTTGTACTTAATACCTTCATTGTATCAGACCGAGCCCATATATGTATATATATATATGTATGTATGTATAACAGATGTGTTAACTATGCTTGATTGACCAGCATCGTGTTGAATTTCATGGTTGTTTTTGTTCACACTCTAAAAACACTATACAGATAAGATTTTAGGAAGTATATGATATATTAGGAAAGAAAGTCAAGCTAAGTTTGCGATTTCAAGTTAAAGCTAAAAAAACAGCAATCCAAGAGCTCTAAGACTTTTAATATGTCCATTAGATTTTTCAAAAAACTATTCTTCGTAGGATTTAACATATTAAAGTATTAGATTTAGGTCGTATGAAGCAGAAGATAATTGTCGAATGTTTTCAACCTTTGTCAATGTACATTTCGAGAATCGCACATTTTCCATTAAAGTCGGGGAGGGGGGGGGGTGGCATAATAGTAAATTTTATCGTGTTAAAATATGACAGCAAATTAGAAACCGTTCAAATGAGCAAGTCTTGGACAACAAATGGCAGATGTTTATCTTAATATAACACAATAACACATTTGCACAGCTATTTTTGGTTTTTATTTTGTCATTCTTTATTTCTGGAGAAAATTGAAGAATGAAGTAAAATTCGTTACTTAAACGATAGAAATTGGAGAGACGACGTATATACTTACATAATATCGTAAAGCAAACAGTTAAAGTGTTGGTCCAAACATAGTGAATATTTTAATAGCAATTAGGTTTCCCTGTTTGCTTGAAATATGTGTTAAGGTGTTTGTCATATGTTTCTCTATTCTTACACGTATCAAATGTTGTTGTTATAGAGAAATCCAATAAGTTAGTATGATAGCCATCTGCACTTTCCAGCTTTCAAATAAATATTCAGTTGTGTAACTTGGTACCATATTTTTTTTGTAACGCTGTAGTAATACCATTAGATTATTGCTGCATGCTTGTAATTATTTTTACCGGATATTTTTTTAATTAGGCTATTTTTACTCTTTTGTCTTTTTTTTCATTTTGGACGGTACCAAAATTGATGATTTGATAGCACGCGCACTGTCAAATAATACTTACTATGTTTTAAGAGTTTTTTTGTCAATGGGTTTGTTTAAAAACATATTAGACTATAGTCTTAACAATTGAACTGACATACCACAGGACATGTACACTCACAAACATCAGTCTATTTTTTTTCAGACGATGTCCTGGAGTTATTTGAAGCTAACATCGAGAAGTGCGGGCTAGTAGAATCTCATGGTGGACATATGGCGTATATAAATAGTGGTGGAATTTATCCCTCTGCTCTTGCTGATTACCTGACAGACGTTGTTAATCCTTACTCTGGTAAGGTAACGTGTATAGATTACGGCATGGTGGCAGGAAGAGAAAACGGAGAGGGGAGGGGAGGGGTGGCACGAAAATGTATTATGGGTTTCAGTCGACCTTTAATCTGTTGGACACGTAAAGAGTGGGCTTCCAAATTTGCATAGTCTGTAGGGCAAAGCAACGATATTTAATTTCAACATTAAATATAACATTATTTATTAATTCAAACCAGAACAATGATCAATAACACCAAAATTTACTGACATGGAAGTCAATGATTTGTGTTCTAATTATCAGTCCGTTGATATGGCCAACAGTTTGTGAGATGGCAAAAAATTTGTTTTTTAAGTTAGTTCGTTCACCGTTACTTATTTATATTTGTCTTGTATTCCTTCACCAGCCATTTTCCATGACAGTCCGGGAAGTGTTCGATTGGAAAATATGATAATTAAATGGATAAAGAATACTTTTAATTACCCAGAAACAGCTGCCGGTAATTTAAGTTCAGGAGGGTCAATGTCAACGATCTTGGCGTTGGCTGCTGCAAGAGATAGTAAGAATTTGAAGGCTAAAGACTTTGATAGGTACGTAACAAATAATCAATTAGAGCTCGTAATATCCGTTTACTCATAGAGTAATGGTATATGAATTGATTAGAAATTTGGACCCTTGCTTGTTACCTAGTTCTCATAATATGTCCCAACATTAATGACGTAACTAGTCACACTTTCACATTATTGTCATCAAGTCGCCACTCCACATCCTCATGATTTCGCAAAACCATAGGCCGCTTTACGGCACCATCTGAGATTTCGTTGCGTCAGCAGTAAAACATGCACAAGTACAGTCCCTCTTTGATAGATGGACTGTGACAAGACTCAAGCGTGCGAAAATGCCACCTCATGCCTCTCTCGCCGAACAACACATAATTACATAAAAAGTTTGTTGAACTTCATCCTTACATTCATGTATATAATTCACAGGAGTCAGGGAGTGGAGGGCGATACTCTGTATCACATTAGTTATCTATCTTGACCACAGGGGTTGGGGAGTGGACAGCAATACTCTGTATCACACTATTTATCTATCTTGACCACAGGGGTCGGGGAGTGGACAGCAATACTCTGTATCACACTATTTATCTATCTTGACCACAGGCGTCGGGGAGTGGACAACAATACTCTGTATCACACTATTTATCTATCTTGACCACAGGGGTTGGGGAGTGGACAGCAATACTCTGTATCACACTATTTATCGATCTTGACCACAGGGGTCGGGGAGTGGACAACAATACTCTGTATCACACTATTTATCTATCTTCACCACAGGGGAGTGGACAACAATACTCTGTATCACACTATTTACCTATCCTTACCAAGGGATCGGGAAGTGGACAATGATACTCTGTATCACACTATTTATCTATCTTCACCACAGGGGTCGGGAAGTGGACAGCAATACTCTGTATCACACTATTTACCTATCGTTACCACAGGGGAGTGGACAGCAATACTCTGTATCACACTATTTACCTATCCTTACCAAGGGATCGGGGAGTGGACAGCAATACTCTGTATCACACTATTTACCTATCCTTACCACAGGGGTCGGGGAGTGGACAGCAATACTCTGTATCACACTATTTATCTATCTTGACCACAGGGGTCGGGGAGTGGACAGCAATACTCTGTATCACACTATTTACCTATCCTTACCAAGGGATCGGGAAGTGGACAGCAATACTCTGTATCACACTATTTACCTATCCTTACCAAGGGATCGGGGAGTGGACAGCAATACTCTGTATCACACTATTTACCTATCCTTACCACAGGGGTCGGGGAGTGGACAACAATACTCTGTATCACACTATTTACCTATCCTTACCACAGGGGTCGGGGAGTGGACAACAATACTCTGTATCACACTATTTACCTATCCTTACCACAGGGGTCGGGGAGTGGACAGCAATACTCTGTATCACACTATTTACCTATCCTTACCAAGGGATCGGGGAGTGGACAGCAATACTCTGTATCACACTATTTACCTATCGTTACCACAGGGGTCGGGGAGTGGACAGCAATACTCTGTATCACACTATTTACCTATCGTTACCACAGGGGTCGGGGAGTGGACAACAATACTCTGTATCACACTATTTACCTATCCTTACCAAGGGATCGGGGAGTGGACAGCAATACTCTGTATCACACTATTTACCTATCCTTACCACAGGGGTCGGGAGTGGACAGCAATACTCTGTATCACACTATTTACCTATCCTTACCAAGGGATCGGGAAGTGGACAGCAATACTCTGTATCACACTATTTACCTATCCTTACCAAGGGATCGGGGAGTGGACAGCAATACTCTGTATCACACTATTTACCTATCCTTACCACAGGGGTCGGGGAGTGGACAGCAATACTCTGTATCACACTATTTACCTATCGTTACCACAGGGGTCGGGGAGTGGACAACAATACTCTGTATCACACTATTTACCTATCCTTACCAAGGGATCGGGAAGTGGACAGCAATACTCTGTATCACACTATTTACCTATCCTTACCAAGGGATCGGGAAGTGGACAGCAATACTCTGTATCACACTATTTACCTATCCTTACCAAGGGATCGGGAAGTGGACAGCAATACTCTGTATCACACTATTTACCTATCCTTACCAAGGGATCGGGAAGTGGACAGCAATACTCTGTATCACACTATTTACCTATCCTTACCAAGGGATCGGGAAGTGGACATTGATTGTTTCACTCTATCTTTATGTTTTGCGATTTTTATTTCTATGTCTATGTGATGTTATTACTGACCACTCGAACTGCTTCGTTAGAATGTCAGTACATGATAATAGTGTCCATTGTACAGTGTCTTCCGACTCATAAGCCGTATAACACAATTTCCTAAGTTTCTCGGACAACATTCATTCAAATATTTGCCTATTTATCATATGATTATTTCACTTTACTCTTCAGGTGTGTAGTATACACAACTGTGATATCTCATTTCTGTGTGGACAAAGCTCTGAATACAATTGGCATGAGAGAAGCTATTCGTCACACAGTGACCACTGATAGCAGTTATCGAATGGATGTTACTAATCTGAAGACTATGGTTGAAAACGACATTGAGGTTTTTATATTATCATATTTTGATTGTAATTACTTTATTTACATTTTGACACATGAAAATGAGCAACATCATCTGATTGTATTTTTTTTATCGCAAATCTGGAGGGGAAAAAAGCCATTTTCCATTCATTATTCGTCAGTCTTTCTCTTAATATAAAGAATAAATGAAAATGTTATTTGTTGATCAGTATGTTGTTTGTTTTAGGCAACGAGCAGAATTATGGTGTGTGTAGGGAGGGGGGGGGGGGCTGAACGACTACTCGGTTTAATTTGGTTCAAATGATGAGCAAAATATTTCGTGTACCCCCCACCCCAGCATTTTAAAAGCCCCCATCGCGCCTCAACTTTGTTCGTGCTCCTCTCCCCATTTTCTCCTTTGAACCCCCCCCCCCCGGTCGTAAATTCTGCTCGTTCCCTTATTCCACAATGAAATATCATGAGATTCGAATTCAATGTGACCTAACAAATATATAAGCTTTGATCGATATAGTATTTATTATTTATTAGTGTCAATAGTAGAATAGTAGTAAATTCACTATATAGTATGCCTTTAAGGGTATTTAGTTTTCAATAATATACCATTCTTGTTTCTGTGTTTTACGTATTTTTTAACCAACAAATTATAGAAACTAAGTGACTTCTTCGTTATTTTAGAGTATTTGCTATCTTTGCAGGATGGTCTTATTCCATTTGTAATTTATTCCACGGCTGGCACCACAGACCTTGGGTCAGTTGATCAAGTTGATGAAATCGCTAAGGTAGCAGGGGAGTTTAAAATATGGCTTCATGTCGATGCTTGCTACGGTGGTTTTTTTATCCTTGCCGAAGAAACGAGAGATCTATTTCGGGGAATTGAAAAGAGTGATTCATTTGCTGTTGACCCTCACAAAGGTATGCAAGTTGAATCAGTTCAAACAATAAATGCTAGTATAGCATGCTAGTATATAGAGAGTTAATTTTAGTAGAATCTAGGATCTACGCAGTGCATATTAGTGAGCACAGTTCTGTCAAAACGCAACACCTTCATCTGCATGTAATGAATAAATATATTGTTTTGAACATGTCATAACATGTATGGTAGAGCATACAAAAATAACACATAAATTATGTGAATAAAATCCTTTAGCCGACTGCTGGAGGACTGTAAGAGGAAGTTTATCTTCTGAAGTCAAAATATGCCAAATATGCAAAAATTGACATTTGTCATCTAAGGAATGACAATTTGAATTATTTAATGACAAAGAAGAAAAAAGTGCATCTCTCATTTGTGTGATGAGAACAAAGAATTAAATGATGAAATTCATCTTCTACCATATTTTGACAAAATTTACATAATCTTTCATCGACAGGAATCTTAGGAGTACACCGTCTGAATATTACAATCCGAAATTCTGAATTTAGTTACTAGTTTTCTCCAGGCAGGATTTTTAATTTGCAGAAGATATTTCTCAAAACCGTTCAGGCCACAAAACCAAAAACTGTTTCGAGCAAACTGTAATTTCTCAGTTTGTTTTATCAGTACTATTTCTTTTAAGGTCATTATGTAATTCCCCTGTACCAAGATTTACAGATTTGTTTACATAAATTATCATGAACCTTCTTGCAAAGATTTGACCACATTCTGTTCTCACTATATTTATCGAAGTAAATTTCTTATATAAATGCCCCATTTTGAATAACGCATAGAAGACATGTAGGCAACTCTCAATAAACTATCTCCATCAACAATTAATCTATACCAAAATCCTTTAACATCAGTTTAATTACAGTGAAATTAACAGGAAATCAACCTAATTCGTTTTAAATAAACAAAATTCAAACCCTCGAAATGCTGTGCATATGATAGCATGCTACAAGTCTATACTTTGATTCTATACAGATCGTTTACGGCAACACATCCTTAGCTTGTGTAACACTCAGTTCAAGAATTTCGCGATGCACGCCACATAAAGTGAATTTCCATGGTTCTCAAATTCGTTTGGTTTCTCGAAATGTAAAAAAATAAAACTGGACAAAAACTCATCAATATATAGTTCAATATATGTACCATTTAGTACAAGCAACCAGACTTTGAATGGTCTAGAACGAAGCCAATCAGCGTCGGAAGATTGGGAAAATTTTGACAATCACTGTGTACAGTACAGATCTAGAGCCAAAGTAACGAACGGGTTTTTCGATTTACTCTTTTCATTGGCATATGTAAATGAATGCGCTGCGTTCTGACTGGGCTCGCGAAATTCATGTTCTTTCGATAGATAGCTAGATAGATAGCTAGCTAGATAGATAGATAGATAGATAGATAGATAGATAGATAGATAGATAGATAGATAGATAGATAGATAGATAGATAGATAGATAGATAGATAGATAGATAGATAGATAGATAGATAGATAGATAGATAGATAGATAGATAGATAGATAGATAGATAGATAGATAGATAGATAGATAGATAGATAGATAGATAGATAGATAGATAGATAGATAGATAGATAGATAGATAGATAGATAGATAGATAGATAGAGAGATAGATAGAGAGATAGAGAGATAGAGAGTTCAAAGTCAAGTGATGTAAACTTGATAACTGCATAGTAGGTGAATCAAGCACTAATATGATAATACTAGACAGAAAAGATATAAGACAAAACATAGTACCATTACAAACAATGGCGGAATAAATCTCTTAATATTTCCTCTCAAACCAAACTTTGTTACTCCTTTTTATCAGTTTACTGACAACCGAATTATAAAGGAGATGCCATCTAAAACTTTTGTCACCGACATTTACTTGGTTCTTTAATTTAAGGAAAATGTAATTTGTCGTTGGGAAAGGTTTATTTGGTATTGTAAACTAATTCACTTTAAATGTTTATCATCTTATACCATTTCTTTTATAAAGGTTTATTCATTCCTTATGGATGTGGTATTGTCATGGTAAAGAATGGCAGTACACTCAAATACAGTAATGCTTTGAAACGGCCAGCGTTTTATTTAGACGACTCATTTCAAGATAAGTGCGAAGAAGAAACCTCACCATGCGATGTGTCGTTTGAACTCAGTCGTCACTTCAGGTACATATTAATAATAGGCGGGGAAAGGAAGTGTCTTTTAATCTAGAAAAAATACCTCATATATACATACAGTCACGTAAACAAATTCTCGAAAGGCTGTTTTATTTGAGCGTATAAACGTCTATCATTTTGTGAGGACGAAGTTTATGGTTCGAGTTGAAAAACTGTTTGTTATCTATCAAGTGACGACGTTTCAAGATTTGAAATTATTTTAATTTTTATGTAATATTCTTGACGTAAGACGAGTATTTTACTTCTTTCAGAGGAATGCGAATTTGGATGCCACTGAAACTGTTTGGAGTGCAACCATTCCGAGCGGCTCTTAGTGAGAAGGTTATGCTGGCACGGTATTTCTATGATAGTCTGTCAGGTAATAAAAAAACATGAATTATACTAAACAGACGAGTTTATCATCGATTATTGATTTATCACACATGAAAGTGATCCAGAAGAAAATACCTAGTCACTTCAGCTGGGTTGATAAAGTCAACACAAATGGCGAACTCCAAATGATAGTACCCAGTCAACTTAAAATGATGCCTTGAACAGGAGTGAACTGTGGTTGTTATATTTACTCCGACTTAAAATGGAGTCATGTAGCCCTCAGTCGATTTCCAATGACGGCATGACGTGAACGCAGGTTGATAGCCGACTTCTAGTACAATGACGTCACGGCGTGAATGCTGGTTGATAGTTCTTAGTTTACTTGCAATGACGTCACGGAGTAAAGTCTGATTGATAGTAGTAAGTCCAGGTTATGACTTTTTATTGCATTAGTAATTATGCCTTCGTGTTATCATAAGTAAACAAGGTGAAACTAATATCGTGTTTTCTCTTTTTAGATCTAGATGGATTCCAACTTGGTCCGTATCCTCAACTTTCGGCCGTCATCTTTCGTTATGTTAAGTGTCCAAATGGGAAAGAGAAATTTAACAAGAAGTTGTTGGATGCTTTAATGGCAGATGGTCGTATTGCCTTAGCCTCGACTCGCATACGGGGTATTTACTATCTGAGGATCTGTATTCTTTGTTTTCGAACCCATCTGAAAGAAGTGGACTTACTGTTACAACTCCTCCCACAACATGTCGATGAAATGTTGAAAACCGTTTTTGTAAAACCGTGGGATAAACAACAAGATTATGTCAGAGGTTAACCCTTGACCCAATAAGTTTGTGTGTTTTGAGAAAGAGTATGGGTTACTTCAACATTTATGTTCACTGTATATGTCTTTTGTTAGAACATTGTGGAATGATTTACCTCTTTTTTGACATATATATATAACACGAAATTAAGAAACTCAACACTGTTAAGTTCTTATGGTTCTGTACTCTGGAATTCCTTACCAGCAGACCGAAATCCAGCAATAGCTTTAACTGGCATGGTATATTTTCTATCAGATCACCAACAATATATTCACTGGAAATCGTTAAAATACCGATAATTAGACATTTTATATGTAAATTTGAGATCCACAAATAGCACAATACAAGTTAAATTGCATGAGTTTCATTGGATTGTATTTCTTGTACCATATTATGTCTACAGCTATACATACATTTACCCACAGTACAGGTGATTCACTCATGTTCAGCGTCTACCATGTTATAATTAAGTCATTCAATTCAACAAAACAATTTAAAAGAAAATCCAGGTGCAGCTGTAAAAAACATTGGTTCCTTTCATAAGATAATTGTTCCAATATTGTTCCGATACCTGAAGTTGTAATTTTTCTTTCACATCATTTTATTAAATATGCATGTATCATTTATATGATCAGTATGAATAGTTGAGTTGTGTACAAATTATGTTTTTAGACATATTTGATTGAATATTTTGTTTTTCATTTAAATCACTATATTGAGATCATATTTATTCACGAGGCAGGACTAGACTTCGCATTACAGTCTGTAACTCAGTTCGAATTTTGTAGTGTATCTCTCTTGTGTATGTACTGTACATTAATATTTACATCGTGGTGAAAATAAAGGAATACACAACAATGTATTGTAGAATGATGTATTGTATGATGCCTGTTCTGTCATTGGTGCCTCTATATACAGACCAATGTGTCACTGTTCTACCCATGTAATAAATTTATTAAAGTCTTGCCCTCTGAGAAGAATCGATTTTACGTATCAAAAATAAACAAAATAAGTAATGAAATAAATAAATATTAAAGAAGGCGTACACAAAATCCCTGAAATACAGACAAAAAGTCAGAGACAAAAGGAAAAAGATTATCTTGTATATGACCATCATATGATGCCAAGGTCAGCAAGATGTATTGTAGAAGAGTGTCAAATTCATATTGAGGAATTCGAATCTGATGTATATCGACTATTCTGTGATGACACTATCTATGGACTGCTGTACATGTTTATCAACAATTTCGTGTTTTAGTGGCACGATATACAGGTCAATGTATTGTAATGGTTAAATGAAGTCGGGCTATAGTGCAGATATTGTACCAACCGAGTGTGTAGCGCAGCCGAGCAGCAATCACATGTTTCAAAACTCGTTATTAAAGATAGCATTTCTCGGCCAAAAATCGTTAAAAGCAGCTGAAAACACCATAAAAAAGCTAAATCTTCACACATCTATAAGTGTTTGGAAGAATATTCTTCTGGATGGATGGACAGCAAAAACACCTGCGTGTGGTCACAAATTGGCCAATCGGGTTTGAGGATGTGTTCACAGACGAGCAAGTCATTACGTGCAACAGGCCAGTGATTGGCCAATTCATTTTAACCACATTGCACTTGAGGAACACGTGTTTCCGTCAATTTTGTCACTGAGAGTTTTAGTTTTAATGAAAGGCACATGTCGTCGGTTGGTACTGTTCAGTACCTTCACATGTCTTTCTACAAGACTAGTCATGTTTCGCCGTTTGGGAAGATTTTAATCTAGTTTGGCTTCTTCACGATTTCGGGACTCGTGACAGACTGGTGAGTAAAATTCGTTTTTGACCTCTAAATGTTTACACCTTGTAAAATGTTTGTTTTAGTCCACAAGACCCGAAATCAGCTCTGCGTGTCTCAACATCCTATGTGATTTCACTAATCATTGAACTCTCACTACAGCAATCGCCCCTCTGCTATGTCAGTCTGATAGTTAGTGATGATCTAGTTTAGTTCCTATACAGTATCGTTACGATTTATACCTTGTGTTGTGGTTAAACCATAGTCTGGTCATCCAGACTAGCGATGATCTTACTAACAGGACATTTTGCGTCATTTCATGAACAATCAGTGCAAGTGTGGTACTATATATAAAACCAGTATCGCACTCGCATTTTATCTGATAGAATGTTCTCTTCATTTATCAACTTCTCAAATCGTCAAAACCTAATAAAATTATCAGCAAGTTAGATACATCAATTCCGCTATTCTCACCCTTATGTTTTAGTATACAACCATCGTGTGATTGACAAGTCGATTAATAACTTTGGCGTTAAAGTTATTCGACCTGCAAAATGACCCGGATCTACTTTTGAATTAACAAGTGTACAGTTTGATATTAATTACAATAATTGTACCGTTCCTTTTTATTTTTGAATTCTCATTTATGAGCTTATTGTTCCTGAGTTTGCATTAAAGCTGGTTTTCAGTGCACACTCCGGAAGAATAAAAAGTTCAAAAATGACAAATAAAAGGTAAAAACGAAAACTAATGCTACACGTATTTGCATTTATATTTGAGACATAATACTTAAAACCAAACTAACATATGTCACATTCCGTGCGTTATGCAATCATTTTTCTATTGTAGATCTTTGTTTTGATAGTGCATCGTATTGTCCAGTGTAATAATACTAATATACTACACAAAGTCGATGCAATCGTGTAAATAACGTACTCGTGAAACAAAGGGTTTACACATGTGAAGTGGTTTAAGGACTGTTCAGTCATTAGTGGCACTATACAGATCAATGTCTATGGACTTCTGTCGTTGGTATACAGTGTTGTCTGTAGGATACGTCGTGACGTTTCGCCCTCATCGGCCTCCTCTGTTAGGGGTTGCCTGATGTTTGAGGGCGCCCCGTCACGGCGTACCTTACAGACAACACTGTATACAGACCAATGTATTTGGCCTCTTCTGTCGTTGGTAGTCTCGCTGCCAGACTCGTGACTATCGTCCCTTAGCTTTATAAGGCGAAGTGAGGGACTTTAGTCCCGGGGACTAGTCCCTCTCTACAAAGATTACGATACCCACGAGTCTGGGAGCGAGACTATGTCGTTGGTGGCAGTGTATACAGACCAATTTATATGGACTGTTCTGTCGTTGGTGGCAGTGTATACAGACCAATTTATATGGACTGTTGTGTCATCGGTGGCACTACGTATGTCATCACTCAGATCACGACCACCTTAATATACAAATAAAAAAACCACCACGCTTTAAGGGAACGTTAAGACGGAAAGTGGGCCTATTTAGGACTCTTTCATGAAAAAGTAACCCACTTTGGTGAATCGCTTCATCATGTCCAGTCTGTATTGAAATATCGGTGACCATGTATTAATACTTTGATTATTGTTGTCTTCACTTGTGATTCCATGTAAGTACCCATCTTTACCAACTTTCTTTATATACCACTTCCTGTACATACAATAACAAACGTTTAACACATGTTATTTTTATCTTCGCAATTTATTTCGTTACAAACACGCACAGGTACGATCTATGTTGTTTCACACAAGCACCTTCAGTAACATCAAGGTGGTGGGACACAGTAGCAAAAATAGTTACAGTCATTGATACTACAAAATAGTTACAGTCACTGATACTACAAAATAGTTACAGTTACTGATACTACAAGTTCAGTATATGACGTCACCCCAGAGAAAATTACTCAGGACTCTCTTATTGGTGTTAGATTTTAATGATAAATAAATAAATGAATGAATGAATGAATGAAAATAAACGCACATCAAATGGAGTAATTTATTCTTTCACAAAGTTTTATGCCAAAGATCATAGAACATACATAGTTACACTAATACAAGCAGACAAGCACAGAGTTTGGTATGTTCCCCATTATAATGCCTTTTGTAATCATCTGACATTGAAGTAAGAATACCTTTACCATTCAATGTGTGAAACTCGTTCGCTATCATGTACTTAAATTCAAAACTGTCATGATATTCTGAAGCATAATGTATTATAATTCACTAGATTCAGATTGCATACCCTGGGATGTCAACTCTGTTCTTATTACTACCAATAAATGTCTCAAAATATTCCATTTCAAATGAACATATTGCGTAGACGCCTGGGGAACGCCAGTGGTTAAATTTACTGATATGTAAATTAGCTATTCCAATATTGACCCCTAGTCAATAGTGACCTTTCATGTGACCTTATAGTAAATGTTGACCCCTCGTCAAGCTGCAGTTTTAACTATTGATGCTAAGTTGCAGTAATCTGAATAGAGATACCAATTGCTAATAAAAAAATTAAAGGCTGGTCACATACTCCCGATGCAGGTTGCCCTCACTTAACAGTGTTTGTGTTATGCCGATACATCAAAGACTCCTTCGTAAAAAACACGTTGTAAGCTCTTTAATATGACATAAGTTGCAGTCCATTTTACATGTAAACGTTTTTAATAACGCAATATCTCCCTAATTTGTTTGTATTATTTGTAAGTGAAGTTGGCGCTAACAGACTCGGTAGAAACACATTTATTATGAATGTTATAAAGAGGTACTGCACACCATTGTTTCCCGGCACTGTTGCGAGTATGGTGTACTTTTATGTACAGTCTTACATGTATGTACACTATGGCGGTGCATGTATCTTATAAATTGAAGAGTCCCTGGGCAGTTGAACCCAAGTCTATGTATATGAGATTCTTGCAAAAATAGATGTATGAAACGAAGACAAAGATTTCTAAACGACTACTGTTTTAGGGAATGGAAGCTAGTTGTCCCGTACAAAGTTCTGAGTTAATCAGTAGAACACGTTTTTGAACAATAAGAGTATAATATTTGATAGGAAATCTAACCTACAGTGTTGTGAATAATTTGATAGATTATAATTATTCGTATTATTTAACAAAGATACACTAGCTGTAACTGGAGTAGAATTTATTTCGATCTGATAACCAACAATATAGCTAATTGAAATTGTCAAACTATCAATCGCTAGACATTGCACATCTCAGCTAGAAGTTGATTTTATGCATAATTAATTAATTAATTAATTAATTAATTAGTATAGTGTAACAGGTTTACAACATGGTCGTGTTGGGTGTGCCGATTTTAGTGTGTAGACCCATAGATCATTTTGACCGGATTTATTGTATCATACTATATATACAGTTGCACATTGTCAAATATATTTACGATTCATGTTGTTCGATATTACTAGTAAACCGTTGTATCTAACAAAACAGTTTCAAAATCTATTCCAGTTACAACGAGTACAGTTTTAAACAATTCACCCGTCCTTGTCAACTTTTGATATCTACTTTCTAGTGTTCATCATCCATCCCATTCCTCTCAGTCAAACTCTTTTGGGCGAATCTTCCGATTTGTTATTGTAATTCTTGGTAGCCTTCTGCGTCTTCCTTCTTTCTTTGCTGCAAATTCAACCACCAAGTGACAACGGCAACTAAGCCTGAACTGAAAAGGACTAAAGCTGCACCAGCAATTTCCCAGCTAGTTGGGGTTCCATGAACAACAAAGTATTCCAAGAAGTAGGCAGATACCACTTCGATGTTAAATAAAAGTGCAGAAACCGCGGCTGATTGCAGCTGAAGACATCGATAGGATGCCCACTGTGCAAAAGCTGTGGAAACAGCAACACCGACGAATTTAGCCATTATATGTTTTTCCATGTCCCAATCTGGTTCTTCAATTGCATACAACACAGTTACTGATATTACGGATGCAATAATAGCATCATAGAACAGTGATGTTAATACATGTACTCTCTCACCAAGTCCTCGTGCGACTACATACGCCGCTCCAAACCCAACAGCACTGATAGCAGCCATGATGTTACCTAGTAACGTGTCTTTTCTGTCATCGTCATCGTCGTCACTGTACTCCGCATCGCTACCGTCACCGAACAAGAATGACGGTTGAGTAATCATGAGAACACCACTAACATTTAAAACAATTGTTACGCCATCAAGTGGTCGCAGCATCTCTTTAATGAAAATGCATGCAAACACCGCGGTGAACACAGGAAGGAGGCCATTCGTTATTGCCGTAACGTTTCCAGGTGATACTAATGTCAGTGCCACTACATCCCCGAGCATTCCAACAGTGTAGCCGACACCTTTACCGATGATCAACAACACGTCTTTCACACTATCCAATTTTATTCGGACGCGTTTGAATAACATAACCGGTACAACTAGCACACCAATGGCGAAAACACTGATGAAATTAATCTGGAGAGCAGCAACATCATGTCCAATAAGATGAATAAATATTGAACATGAGGCGAATGACAGACCAGAAAGAAGTCCTAATGCAACACCATAAGCTGATTGCAGACAGCGTTGACTTGATTGCCAACATGTTTCTTCATGGCCATATTTCTCTATACCATTTGGTTGTTTCTCAAGTTTAGAGGCACCATTTATAAGTTGTCGTTTATCATCGGCCATATTAATCCAATAATTCTAGAAATAAACGTTCATGGAAATTAATGGAGTCTTTTCAACCGCAATTGTATTATTTGCGAAAATAGCCATATACGTGTCATTACATTGAAATAACTAACATCTACCACATGGCATAGTATAACAGTTATTCAGAGCAAGAATATAGAGACATTAGATTTAGTTATTTAAGAATATACATGCAATCAATGTCTATATTATATTTGTAATGTGTTTAAGGTTTTTGTTTCGAATTTCCTGGTATAATTCATTTAGCGCCTTATGTACTGTTGCTGTTAGGTGATAATTATTTTTACAGTCGGCTGGCCGATATCTATAGATATCTTCTTCTCTATATTTAACTGTGTGAAAACTATGAACATTTTGTGTAAAAATGATAATTTCTAAAGACATACCTTGCAGCTGGTTTTCTAATTCCAGTATCAATACTGTGAATAAAGCTATAGAGTATATATACATACACAGCTGGCTTACACCGGTCTCACTCAATGACAGAGTACTAATAGCATCAATCTGAATACTGAACATGTTTCCTTTTGCCCTTATGTTTTCTAAATTTGGATAATATGACGAAATTGCCAAAAATAAGACAGCGACAGATGGCCGAAGACTATTTGCTGGTGATCCTATATATCAAGTTTGTGAATGGTACCTATAGGTCTTATAGAGTTTTACATTGATATAATACATACCGAGGTCTTAGAGTCTTACCTTGATACATGGGGTCATGATTGGCAAATGGTTAGAATGGGCAGCTTGGTATCAACAGGTTGCAGGTTCGAGCCCATCAATGCCGTTTGTTTCTGAAGTCCTTGGGCAAGTTTTGAACCATAACTGTGCCTTAGTCAACCCAGCTGTATAATTGGGGACCTGGTAGGATAGAGGTTGCGATGTGAATGCTTTAATCCTATGTGCTTGTAAAGGCTGCAATGGGTTGTATGCTTGACAGAGAGTTGAGGAAGTATAAAGGGCCGTTGTTGTGTAGTAATAATTGTAAAGCGCTTTGAGCACCAAGACTGGGTGGGAAAGCGCTATGTAAGAACCAACATTATTATTATTATAATAATAATAACAGCCAATTGTGAATGGTACCGATGTCTTAGACTCTGATACAGTACAGTTGACAGAGATTAGTCGTAATGACGGATACAATGAATCATCTCATGGATAATTTGACATTTTGTGGTCTGAACTGAATACCTGCCTGGTAGGAAATAAAGATGCCAGTTAAGGCCTCATTGACAGTATTTCTACATCAACTGTTCAATACTATCATGCATTGCGTAAAAGTGTTGAGTATTCGTCAAGATGCTATAGTTATAATGTTTATATTCACATACCAAAACGATCAGTTGACACCTAATTGATAGTATTTCAAAATATCTGTTTCCGATAGTCATATATGGTAAAAATTTGTGAATTACAATTACTCGTCTCGTTGCTGTTATCCATTATGGTACCTTTAATTGAATCCAGTCACTGTCGTGGTATAAATGACCACAGGAACTCGAAAAGGGCCTTTGTATTTGTTAACTTTCCTTTTTAAAAAAAAGTACTTCCCTACAAGGTGCCATGTAATATAAAGTAATGATTTGAAAAGCTAGGTTGTTGTTTTTTCAATCAAGTGTATCTGCTTAATATCGACCTCTTATTAACATATTCAATGTCTCATTATTGTTATTCTATTTTTAACAATTTCCAGTGAATATATTGTGGTCGTCTGATTGAAAAATGTTTTAACATGGTGACACATTCAAAACCAAGCTTTCACTCAAGATTTAAAGTTGTCACTACACTACCCATAATATTGACCACTAATTAACAGATACGATGTCTTTTTTTAATAAGTAATTGCCCATTTATAGTGAATATATCTTTGGTTATTTGATAGAAAATATGTTGCAGTTGCAGTTAGAGCAGGTTTAAAAAGAGGAGCAGTGACATTGTTTGATTTTCTTGTACATCGATATAAAGGAGATTGGATAAAGAGCAGGTTAATTTCCACCGACATATATTATGTAAATTCCCATGGAAGTAAATCACACGTAGTGTTTCTCCAAAGATACTTACAAAAATAAACAACCATCAAACTGTCATTGACACGAGGACGCTCGCAATATGCCACACAAACAAATTATTACCGTGATATTTTAGCTGGTACAATAGTTTTGAGTTTCTCGACATTCGACATACGTATACGTTCGTGTACAATGTCTCGTTTATTCAACATAGACTGTGCCCCCCCCCCCTCCTCCAAAGAACAACAAACCAACCAACCGACAAAGAGAGAGAGAGAGAAAGAAAGAAAGAAAGAAAGACAGTAAGTAAAAGAAATCTTTCCATTTAATAAACAAAATAAAATAACGCTATGTCGGCGCAAACCACCATTTTCAGATATTAACATTTTTGTTCTGTAGACTTTAATAACATAAATATTATTAGATTTATCTACCATAATAATAACGCTGTCCTTTCTCTAAATTAAACTCGCCTGAACTGTACTGTATCCTCCAGTTCGGGTTCAAGTTCATCTGTTCAGGCACAGTTGACCAAAATTTTCATGATCTGACCGTGACCAGTTGGTCCGTCAAATACTTGCGAGGCCACAGCGCTGTTTGAGTCAGATTGTGTGAATACCTTATTTCCGGTCAGTGAATTTTGCGTAGTACCCTTAACATTAACTGCCAGCCATAACGGGTACATGCCATATGGTTACATATCGATGGTTTGTGAGATGGCGGCATTCACTGATGTAGCATGGTTAGTTTGGTACAGGTGCCGTGTTATTGTCTGAAATAAAGATACTTTAACTTTATATAGCACACACTTTACAGATTTTAGTGTGAAAAATACTCACACAAAATATACATGGTCTTAAACTTGTGTGCATTTTTTGTCATTTACATTTTGTAAAATAAAAAGTTACGTACGTTTTACTACTCACTGAGTGGGCGTTCCATTTCTTACACTGTTCCTTCAATTTGGAACAATCTGTCCACACAATCTTCATCACTCGCACTTCAAGTCTCCTTTTAGGGTGTTTCAATTTAGATAGTACAGTATAGTTGAGTTTATTATAGTGACATGCAGATTTTAAAATAAATTCCAATAAATATACGAAAGATATACATCAGCCAAGCCCCTTTCGGACTTCTAAGTCACCCTTTTGCAAAACAAATTAATAAACAAACAAACAAACAAACAAACAGACAGACAGACAGACAGAAAATCTATAAACTTACGTACAATATGTAAACATATTAGAAAAAATACAAAGAACAGATCTATGGCAATATTTATCTAAACAAAAATGTTTTCCTTCTCTCGAAAGCATTACACACACACACACACACACACACACACACACACACACACACACATAGCTATACGACGTGAACATCGTACGTTAGATAAGAGGAGAGGAATATACAATATGTCTTTATTAAATAAGTAAAGGGAGACTTACATATAGATATAGGTGAAAGAGAAAACTAGCCAGGAAAAGAAGTTTTATATCACCACAAAAATCCATCAGTCAATTAATAAATATCACACAAAAATATGTTTTATTTCATCATACAAATCAATAATTAAATCAATTAATCATTCGACCAAATAATCAATCAATAGCTAGCTCGTTCGATCAATCAAACCAATCAATCAATCAATCAATCAATCAATCACACGCTCTCTGTCCCCTGTGGACTACCTCCAACCTTGTCCCATTCTCACCTCAGAGGGATCAGAGAAAGAGAGCCATCAGCGGTGAGAATGGGACAGGGAAAGTGTGTGGCATATGGCCGGCTGTTGTGGCAGTGGTGTCTGCTGCCCTCTACGATGACCTAACACTGCTTTCATGTAATGTCTTCCTTACTTGTATTATCTTAGTCCCTGCACACTCACAAAAGTTCTTGTTAACGTGTAACTTTTTTGCATCTCATTCACTACAAACAATTTTTTAAATACCATGTCATTGCCCAAGAAACTTATTCAGTGTGTGATACATCGTGGAAGAAACAATTCCAGCATCACTCGCTTCCCTCTATTGATCAACTTTCCGTTTTCAAGATCAAGTTTATTGTTGGTTTGCGTATTATCCAGACATACATTACATGTAAAGTCATACGTAGGCAAAATTAGGTTGTTGTATCTACTTTTGAAGGTCTATTTTTATCATTTGAAAACTTTTTGATCAAATTCATAAATTAATTACAAATTTTACTTTGACATTAAAAAGACCGCAATAGGTAGGCTGTAATGCTGTCCAGTCCAGGCTTATCAGCCAGAAATTTTGAGAAAGGGAGATGAGACTGCACCCACAAAAGCTTATCTGTCAAGTCTACTCAATAGGAGGCCTTGTGTAAGGAAATGACATACCAGGCTAAGTAGTCCAGTTTTCCACTTCGTCATTCAGAGACACTTGCACACACACATTTACACACATATGCAGACAAGGGCTCACACATTCACACACACACACATGCTTACACTATGTGATACTTATAGCAATACTTCAGTCACACATACATACATACATACATACATGCACACACACACTACATACATACATACATACATACATACATACTTGCAGAGCACTTTGTGATATCAAAAGCAACTTTGGTCACACACACATACACAGAGTTGTAATTGGTAATGTCTATAGCAATACTTCGGTCTCACAAAACCACAGACACATGCAGACTTGCACCTGGTAGTTCTTTTAGCAATAGTCAATACTTTAGTCAAATGTGACTTAAGTTGCAGCAATAAAATACAAAATATTCAGTCCATGAAATTGTCTAAGTTTATTAAAATATGTTGATTTACAGGTAGCAAAACACAAAGGCTGTTGTAGCAAGCTTATCAGATATTTACAAACCATTGTTTTTAGACTCTATTTCTATTAAGTGTTCAGCTTGATTCATTATTTTCAAACTGTGAATAAAGACAGGGACAAGAAAAATGGAAAAAGTAGCATCCTATGCTGGCATTGCAAACAACATACACAACAATAGCAACTATGGCAAATTTGTATTGCTTCAAATTTGAAACTAGTTAAAAGGGTAACTGTTTTTTTTTTAAACTTAATATATGCAGGGGTCTTTAACGATCATTTGAAATGACTATGTTAACCATCTCTGCTTGTCTTTTACTGGAAGCACATATTGTATACAAAGTCAGCTACAATCATGTGACATTTAAATATTTGTATATACAAATTGGATTATTTCTTATGTCATAAAATTACAGAGCTTGAAGCAAATTACATGGATTGAGGAAATGAAGAACTAAATTTAAAAACATGTTATTTCTACATGAAAGAACAATGAAGTCAAAGTCAGGCAAAAATTTATTACTGTTGCGTAAACATTTCCATGCTTATGGAAGGCTTTCTGGTTATCTCATCATTGGCCTTACTTTGAAATCAAGAAAAATATATAATATCTTTAAATCTATGAGGCGGAACAAAGTAAAATAACACAAATTATATATTTCACAAACAATAACAACAACAACAACAGGATGTCTGACTCTTTGTCTTTTTATGTACATGGTGAACATTTTATGGAATAAAACGGAAGTCTAAATTATACTAAAGTTAGAAACTCAGAATTCTGGTATGAATTTGTCTCTAAGTAGTAGGAAATGCAGGTTACGATGTGGATAATTCATTTCTTGAAAAATAGGAAACTTACTGAATGAACATGATGGTTACATACACTGGCAGTTCATTGAATTGATATGGGTTTGGTGAGTCCAAATGGTCACTATATATATTAGTCAAATACGTCAATAAATCACAAAAATATATGTTAACTATAGGAAATAAAACACTACAATCCATGGTCTCCTACCAATCTGACTTGTCAAGCCCTTCCTTAGGTATTTGTTTAAAAAGAAAGAAAAGAAACCCTATGGTTTTAGTGTGAATAGAAAGTCAGGCAATAAAAACATGTGCAGTAGTTTATTTTTGTCTCAGTTTTCAACTTTTTGACAAATTTGAATGTCCCTGACATTAACATATTGGCTGAAGGTTAATAAGGAAAGTAACAAAAAATGAATATTCAAACAAACTAACATGCATACATCCATTCACACGATAACGCATCAACATCTAAAAATGCAGCAGTTTAGAAAATATGTATTTCACACTCTTTAGTTTTATCAAACATGTCACTCCTTTGCATTGTTCTTCAGGATACCATACACTAACTCTGTTCTTGAAGTACTGACTTGAAATATCAATAATTAATATATGTATGTACTTCAATTTTAACATTTCAGTCTCACAAGTTGTGGTTCTGTTCGCTGTGGCTGTCTTTTTTTTTCTGTTGATGGTTAGTTCAATGATACCAAGGTTGTATTGACTATGTGTAATGTAGTGGTAAACACATGAAACGTAACCAGCACAATGCTACTCTCTTAATCTCTTCCTCATTGCTGGAGTCATTGTATGGATTTGTTTCCAGTACTGAAAGGATTCATCACACAAACACAAAAAGATTGAAACTAAAACTGGTTCTAGCTGCAGTCAATATCCACAATATTTTTTGGAATTTCACAGAACCTGTACACAAGTCGCTGTCCATCAACCTTTGACAGTATTCCCCTTTGATAATAATATCTGTAATTATAACAAGAAGGAATGTCAGTAAAAACTCAATACATTTAGGACACACACACACACACACACACATACACATACATACACACATACATACATATACACACATACATGATACATATCCATACATACACACATACATACATACACACATACATACACACACACATACATACATACACACATACATACATACATACATACATACATACATACATACATACACACACATATACATACATACATACATACATACATACATACATACATACATACATATATACATACATACATCCACACATACATGATACATATAAAGGACTATACATGACTGACAATGCTGTGTTAATCAGGGTTATGTAAACCTAATCTCATTTTTATATATACACACCATGGGAGTATACATAACACTGGTTAGTAAGATATGCCATGTCAGAGTGCCCTCAGGCACCCCCCCCCCCCTGTAAGAGTGGAACAATATAAAATGGATCTAACAACAGTCTACATTACATTGTGAAAGACAATCATACATCTAGCACTGATACTATCAAAGTAGTTGTCTATACAGCCAGTACACTAGCACTGATACTATCAAAGTAGTTGTCTATACAGCCAGTACACTAGCACTGATACTATCAAAGTAGTTGTCTATACAGCCAGTACACTAGCACTGATACTATCATAGTAGTTGTCTATACAGTCAGTACACTAGCACTGATACTATCAAAGTAGTTGTCTATACAGCCAGTACACTAGCACTGATACTATCATAGTAGTTGTCTATACAGCCAGTACACTAGCACTGATACTATCAAAGTAGTTGTCTATACAGCCAGTACACTAGCACTGATACTATCATAGTAGTTGTCTATACAGTCAGTACACTAGCACTGATACTATCATAGTAGTTGTCTATACAGTCAGTACACTAGCACTGATACTATCAAAGTAGTTGTCTATACAGCCAGTACACTAGCACTGATACTATCAAAGTAGTTGTCTATACAGTCAGTACACTAGCACAGATACTATCATAGTAGTTGTCTATACAGTCAGTACACTAGCACTGATACTATCAAAGTAGTTGTCTATACAGCCAGTACACTAGCACTGATACTATCAAAGTAGTTGTCTATACAGCCAGTACACTAGCACTGATACTATCAAAGTAGTTGTCTATACAGCCAGTACACTCACCTCAAAGCTCTGCCCATTGTTTCATAATTCATGTCGGGTTTATTTTTGTGTTTACCCCAGAGCCTTGATACTGCCTTGGAGTCTACCAGCTTAAAAATGCCTTTTTCTCTCTGTGTCCATTTGATATACCTTGGGCAAGTATCTTTGTTTTGAAGTAATTCCAGTAAGAATTCCCACAAATAGGTTGTGTGACCTGCTCAAAGGAAAACAAAGGATGTCTGATTAGGCTTGTTCAATGTGTGTATGCACAAAGACTATGAAGAAAGAACAGATGACAACACTTCACATCGTGTTGACTGATTTATGGAGTAGTATCTACCAATATAAGATATGACATCCTTGTACTATGCATAGCTTTGATCATAATTTGACATGGGCCAACTTGAGTTGTTATTCTATGTGGTCAATAATGACTGACATGAACCTTATCTAGTATCATGGTAGTTTGGTTGACATGTGTACTGATATAAGAGTAACAACTCTATTATAGCTTTGGTCCGTTTAGGTATCAGGGCTCAAAAATTAACAGTAGTCATGTGTCCACAGACTACCAATTCTTGTCATGGGGGCTACCATAATTTGCAGCTGGTAGCCCACTAAGGCTTTCACTGATTATGTGATGATTTAAAGGATGGAAGATTTATGGACATTATTTTTAGAACACACATATTTCCAATAGAGGAACTCAGTTTTCAGTTCAGGAATATGGGACTACTGGTAACCATCCTTGGGCTACCACTTTTTGAAAGTGATGACCCACTAAGACTACCACAGAAAAAAGTTAATGTTGAGTCCTGGATAGGAACATTTATCATGTCAGGCAATTTCTGGTAGCACCCAATAATTACATCATAACATTATTCACTTTGTTTTGTCTACATGTAACTGATATGTCACAGACATCATAGTTACTATTACTTACTTAACATACTCAGTTAGTAGAACAGCAAGTTTAACTCTTCAGATGAAACAATCAAAAAACATTTGGATCTTGTCCATGTCAATCTAAAACATTAATTCTTGAAGTGTAAGAATCAGTAACCTATATTATCCCTGTCCAACATCATTGGGGAATTCTTGTTGATATTATTCCAATATGAAAAATGTGCATGATCCCTTCATAGATTTTACAGGCACTAAGGGGCAACATCAAAAGTTCAATATAATATATCTAACTTAATTGCTTAAATTAGGTCTCAGACACCGACCCCACCCCGCCCCCAATCTAACTTAACTAACCTAAAATTGAAAATCATTCCAAACTCGTACTATATACTTCCTGTTTCCGATATACTCCTGAATTATAAATAAAAACAGAAAACCATTTTAACCGTGTACTGCTGATAAATCGGACCGAGTGTACACAGTGTTATAGGTAAAAGCAGCTTTGAAATCGTACTAAATTTGCCAAGTGTGACGTGAAATCGTTTTTGACGGTTGAAAAATTAATTTGGCCAACCCCCCCCCCCCCCCCCCAAACTTAAGCAATTAAGTTAGATATATTATATTGAACTTTAGATGTTGCCCCTAAACAGTGTAGTTATGTAATGATTTTAGCAACTCACTTTCTTTGCTTTTTCGACCTATCCTGACTGTTGGTGTGTCTATTGGAGATTCTGGTCTTGCTTTTGGTTTCCGTCCTGAAATACAGACATTACATTGATACCATTGTAAATACAGACAGGCAGCTACAATAGGTAGAGATATATCATGATTTTTAATGACAAATATGGCTGATATTTTTTCTCATATTGGATACTAAAGTAACATGCATATGACCCCTATAGTATGTCACTTTGTATTAGGTTTGAATGTCAGAGATATGGTTATGCTAATATGCAGAGATTAACCATTGAATATCAGAGACATGGTTGTGCAAGACAGAAACAATTGTATAACAGTTATACTCATTTCACATACCTCTTTTACTGCCCCCCTTCTTTAATTTTGCATGTGGCATAGGGTGCTCCATTGAGGAATTATTATTTGTACTACTTGTCACTGGCACTTCTTCTGTTGCAGGGTCCAAGTGAATTACATGAACACTGGGTGTATCTATCATATGATGAACCTGAATGACCCGATCTGTCAATAAAACACACATACAGTAAGTTAATAACAAAGAACAAACATCAAAACAAAAGCCAGCTCAGATATGGCAATTTAACACACACAGCAAGTTAATAACAGAGAACAAAGGTTAAACAAATCTTTGCACATTGTGACTTCAGTGTGATTTTGTCAATAAATACACACACACATACACATACAAACATCAACACACATAAACACACACATGCATGCACACACACATATGCACACACACACACACACACACACACACACACACACACACACAGTAGTTATAAGTTACTTACCAGGTCTCATGGCAACTTGTGGGGTTGCACAAGGTGGGACAAATGGTACATTTGTCAGTGCTGCTGTAATGTACAAAACAAAGCAAAAATTAATCACCTCTAAATAATGAAAAAAGAGACATATACAGTTAAGTTGGTAGGTGTGTTCTAACTTCAAACACATTAGTTGAGGCAGCAAGTAGCATTCACATCGTCATAGTAACTGCACACATTTTGAAACAATTTTGTGTTCAGACTTGAAAGTTTAATTATTCCGTCTCAAAAGATCAAATTTTGTTATTCTTATACTGTCCATTGAAACAGAATCTCAAATTTTCTAAAATGAAACCAGTTTGATATTCTGACAGACTTTAAAGATGACCAGGTGAAATTGTAGCTCTAATCTAGTTTGTGTCTAAACTAAGATTCTATCATTACTATACTTTCACTACTTACAGCATAAAGTGCTGTTGTTTGACTATTACAAGAAACTAATGAGGACTAACTCTACAAAGTATGGAGACTTTGATATGAGACAAGGTCAGACTGATTTGACAACAGCTTTTATCTAATACTATTTTTTGATATGGATACTTGAATGGTGCCTTAATGAATACACTTCCATAATTCATAGTGCACTACTACAATTTTGTTGTAAAATCTATGGTAAAGGTCAAAGGGTCAGTTTATATACACACAGCCTGAGAGACCTGGAGCACTACAGTACCCAGTTGTTAGTTAAATTAGCTGCCACACTTCACACTTTTGACAAACCATTTTAATAATACTTACAATGTATTCTTAAGTCATCTGTATGATGAATTACAACTGTGGTTGAATCCTCTGTTGCTATTCCACTATCTGGACTTGATGCAGCAGAACCTACATGTACATAATGTGAACAGAAAACAGTCAGAATATATCTATAATTCTATACAAATCAATGCCAGACAACAGTCGGCAAAACCTACATGTACATAATTTTAACAGAAAACAGAATATTTCTATAATTCTACACAGATCAATGGTAGACAACAGTCAGCAGAACCTGCATGCACATAATTATAATAGAAAACAGTCAGAATATATCTATAATTCTACACAAATCAATGCCAGACAACAGTCGGCAAAACCTACATGTACATAATTTTAACAGAAAACAGAATATTTCTATAATTCTACACAAATCAATGCCAGACAACAGCCAGCAGAACCTACATGTACATAATGTTAACAGAAAACAGTCAGAATATATCTATAATTCTATACAGATCAATGCCAGACAACAGTCGGCAGAACCTACATGTACATAATGTTAACAGAAAACAGTCAGAATATATCTATAATTCTATACAGATCAATGCCAGACAACAGTCGGCAGAACCTACATGTACATAATTATAAAAGAAAAGTCAGAATATATCTATAATTATACACATATCAATGCCAGATAGCTAGATACTTCATCCATCACAGTATTCTACCATTTCAGTCGTCAAAACAACAGATTGTTAGTCAAGTTAACTTATATTGTGGTTTTGAAATACAAACAAAAATAATAAATGAATGTTCAAATGCAAATAAAATTGTTAGCTTCAGGCTAATACATGCATATTTATTCTATGAAATATTCAAAGTGGGTTTAAACTATTGGATGTTAGCCTATCAATGAGAAGTGGTGAAAAAAGTGCCACAGTTATTTGTAACATAACTGACTATATACTGAAAATAATCAAGTTCATCAACAGATACTCATTTGATTTTAGAATTGTCTTGATACACTGTACGACCCATTTGACCATTTAATTCTACTATTAAGAATCTACATACTTTTATCTATCAAATTATTTCTTTCTGTATCTACACAATATTACAACATACCTTGGCTCGGAGGGAACACTTTTTCTTCACCATTAGTGGTTGGTGATATATCAAGCAGTGCTTGTGCTGCTAATATAGTACCACACTTCTCATTATTATTTTCAGAAATGTCTACATCACGTTGGATGTCTTTGCCTTCACAAGCAGATGCTGGAAATAAAACGGAAACCACACATGACATAATCCACCTTCAAAAATAAAATTACAAAAACCCTAACCTGACATGAACCCCCATTTTTATAGCTTGAAGAGAAATCTTGTATCTGTTGCCCAGTCAATCTATAGTTTTAAGACATTGACATTCTATAGTCACACTGAGGCTTTCAGAGTCACAACAAAATATCAGTTTAAGCAGTGTTAATGGCTTTAATGGGTATAGGACTTTGTATATCATATACTTTGGGGACTACACAATTATTACAAAATGTAGAGGAAGGAGTGTGACCTTTAACCTTAAACCTTGAAACTTTACAATAGATTTCCTACTTTAGTCCATTCATACTTCCTGAATGACACTGATTAATAATAAGAGAAACTCAGGAAGTGTAAAAAGCAATAGGACATTACATGGGTCTTCGACCTCAAAGATCAATAAATATACCCTTTTTACTATTCTACTGGTAAATGTTACTGCCAATGGCAGGTGCAACCATGACAACAAGCAGAACCTCAAGGTTCATAGCTGGGTGTAGGATGCAAGAGTGTATTTGGAAGGGTACTGTATTGAGTAACACAGTCAATAACTGAGGTACAAGAAATGCCATTTCAATTATTATACATATTTAGAATGACATAGGACTGCCTACAGCTGTCAGCTATGTATGTTCATATAATATTACAAATTGGAGAATTCCATTCAAGCGTGTAGTGTATGTACCATTGAACATGGAGCTCATACAGACACCTTACTATAATATACAGGTACTGTACAGTACAAGTATGAGAAACAGGTTAAAATGAGTCACATGCACCATTGAGTAAATCAAACAGTCTGGGGTTTTTTTCAGTACAACTTACAAGTCATTTTTTTCATCTATACTCGCTTTATTCGGGACTAACTTTGTGTTAATTAGTGATATCAACAAAGTTTTATACAGCTTGATCAGTGTTTTGTTATGGGCAGTAAGCAGGTAAAATCTACCCAAGTACCCCTGTCATTTTACTGGGGTGCCCTACCAAACTTATGGTATAATGTATAATGTATTGTTAACTATGCCAACTTTATTCCTTTCCCCCTTTTTGTTACTGGGGTTCCCCAACACAACCTTAGCAAAAAACACTGGATCAATTACCACAGCTGCATGACTCTATTTCTGAGAAGAATCCTGAAGGGCTTTCATTGATTTTTTTTTACAATTACTCTGCTAATTTGCATATTTGCTGCCAAATTATCTTGACTACAAAACTCAAATTATGTTATGAACATGTGAGTAAACTTAGTTCATTCCATGGGTATTGACAGTTTTGAATATCTCAGAGTACAATCCAACCTCAAGGACTGATAAGTAAGGGTTTGCATCTTTGAGGGTGCAAGACAAAACTAAAACAGTATAACATGAAAACAAGCACTAGATTGGCATTGTATTGAGTTGTGAAATGAAATGAAAGTTAAAAGTACAATATATTTTATGAACTACTATAAAAACTTATGATATATTTGACAAGTACAACCATTTTTTGTGGAAAAATCAAATCTGAGGTTAATTTCCATATACTTATTAAATTAAGCTGTGGACTTTTACATAATGTGCATCCCATTCCTGTCAGAAAAGCTTTAAATGTGAGTAACAGTGCAGCAGGCAGGAGCAGCAGTTTGACCTTTCAGTAACATTTTGTCAAGAAAATATTTATCAATTTCAATACTGTTAGTATGGATATTGTGTATACATTTTTCCACCATTCACTGCACTTTTTCATGAGATATGATCTGCAGAGATCTTTGCTTGATATCACTGCATACAAGAATCTAAGTTTAAAACCCTTGTATCCCTTGGTAAGGGTGTACAGCTAACTCTATACATTGTGTTAACATGTTTACCCCCCCCCCCCATAAAAATAAAAATAAATAAAACAAAGGCAACCACCCATGTTTTATACCAAATAAAATAACATGTATTTTTTTAAGTATCAAATTTAGCTCCAATTTGGCTATGAAGCACCCTATCATTATCCTGGAAAAAACTAAAGTAAATGCAACAAGGTATAGACCAATCAAGTTAGTGCATTTTGACTGCATTGTTCACATAATTTAGCATACACATACACAATTTGAACCCTTGCTTATTTTCAAGTTGTGCTAAAACACTTGATTTCTAACATTGCAAGAAAATTAGTGATTTCATAATTTGGAATACTGTAACATAAAATGGTAATCTGGTAGTTTTTGAAAAGGTGTGTAACTTGTAAGGTTTTAGTCTGTAAAAGCTCATATTGTTTTTTTCTCTCCCTTTTTTGGACAAAAAAGATAACTATTTTTTTGCTGGATTACTGGCCACATACACAAATTATTTGTCAAATATATTTCACGTTAAGAAAATCATCCGAGGATATAATTATAGTTAATATGGGTTCTGTAATATTTGTGGAATTGTGGCCCTTCTAGAGGTATTTTGTTGATGTCAAACGATCACACAAACGGCCGTATAAATATACCGGCGACCGCCGCGTCTTGAGCTACAGTAGCATATCAATATCACTTGAACTTTATCTTGATTCGAAGTTCAACCCAATTATGAACAAAATTGATAAGGATGATCGCAACAGCGGTCGATATAATATTAAATGTAAGCCGTACAAGAATTGTCCCTTTGACGTAAGTTAGACTATAACAGCACACTAGCCGAATGTCATCGCTCTGTGCTCTTCCGGTATTTCTCGTCGATTCGTCTGTTGTTTTTGTGAAAACGCATCAGGTATGCCAGAACGAGTACACACGGTGAACGTACCAAATTACATATGTAAAAAGCTCTATGAAAATCACCACCCCATGATCGATATATCTACCTTATTTATACTTTTGATAACAGACATATCGGAATGACGCCATCTCCAGGAAAATGCTGTCACTTTTCAAATGAAAACATTCGACTTAAAGCGCGGGTTCAGCATGAAAATATACAGGAAGACCCACTTCCTGGTTCGATACTTCGGCGATTTTTTGTCAAAAATAAAAACGGGGATCAAGTAAAATAAGTCATCCTTACGATAAGCAATTAACCTACAAAATAATCTACCCCAGTCCTTCTAAGAAAAGTCAGAAAGTTCAAGAGAAATTTGCTGTCGGATAATCAGGAAGCTGAGCACATGGACAATGTATCCGCGCCTGCAAAAAAACACTTCCTGGTTTCAAGTTTGACGCGAATATTTCAGGCGATCTCCTCAACACAAATTTTAGATACAGTACATATATACAGCATAATACCCGCTTGATCAAACTGTGCCCTTTGATACTCAAATTATTACACGTACCGGCTTGGAGAAGCAAATCCAAACTCTTTTTACCAGTCTCAGGACTCGAAGCCATCTTTCCTCCTGGAAACTTGGTAGCACTGTATTACACCGCAGTGATAAAGCCGGAAATAATTAGCATTTTCACGTTCAAGCTAGTAAGCCCTCTTGTGATTGGCGCTTTCGATAAACCCCGTTCGTTCGTTATATACTCAACAAACTTAACCCTCCGGTCGATTTAGCAAGTAATCACTATACATCTACAAGAAAGACTACAATATCTCCGAGACTACATAATTTTTATCGAATTTGCAACCAAAAAAGACGAAATGGAAATAAATAACCGTTTATTGACAAACCAATTACAGCTGCGGTTACGTGATGCTGCACAGGTGAAGCTATACCTTACTTCCTGAATGTAGTCCTACGCTATTCAGGTAGTTTTTCTTCTTTTTTCGATCGGAAAATGAAAATTATTTCATTTTAAGGCAAAATTGTTACATACTTGCAAATTGATATCAAAATTCGCACAATTGCACTTGTAAAACAACAATCACATTGCGTTACAGCGAGGTATCTCGGAATGATACAATTGTTGTGTGGTAGTAACACTGCCGTTGTACGGTTCACATCAGGTCGAAATAAATTACGGTCAAGTTCAAGATACGTGGGAAAATGCGAAGTTCGTGATGACATCGTACATGTACAAACCAGTAATGCAATAGGTTTCAAATGGGGGGAAAAGTCGCATATTTATTTAGTTTATAAGTCTGCAGTGTTAACTCATTGTGAAAGACCTTTTACATTAATAATTTCATAAATACTTTTCATATTTGAAAGTTTTATTTTTTCACTGTCTTTACAGATTGCTATACCTCTGTGTCTATCCATTCACTGTAAAGTCACTGCAGTTGGTGAATGCTCAAAAATAAAACCAAAACAAATGCTATAAGTCCTTGTATGTTACACAAAACATTGCAGGGTATCCTGGTTTTGAGCAAGATGCTTGGGAAAGATACTGTTTGTGACGATCAGATCTAAATTTTCTTTGGGAGAAAAATTGCAGTTCTTTATTTTTGTTCCTTAAGTTAATTGGCTTTGTTTTAAGTCAATCCTTAAGGCAGTGACTTTGTAGATATTAAATATTCATTTCTTTATATAGCTATGGAGTCAACCATAATTATAGTTTTTCATACATTGTATTGACAGCATCAAAACTTGTCACTCAGGGCCTATACATAGTATAAAACAGCACCTGGACTATCACTGGAAGAACCTAGATATCATGGCAAAAGCAGAGCAGAATACACTGAAGTAAAGTAAACCTAAGTATATAATAGTTTGATATGCAACAGTGTTGCAAACATGAATTGTTGCCAGGCCAGTTTGGCAGTGGCAGAGCTCAAGAAAGTATTTAACTTTAATTAAAATAATCATTTCAATAAAACAAAATTGCAAATGACATGGAAAGGTTGCCATTTCAACTTGTAATTACGGCGTAATTGTATAAAACAAAAACAAAACAAACAAACTGATACTAGTATTTCGATAAATCAACTGTGGGACCCGGACAGCTGTTGCTGTACATATGTACAAATATAAAGACTTTGAGATGGAGAAGACCATCCTTAAAAAAATACTGCCAATGGCACTGTAGAACAACTGATAATACTGAAATTAATGCACTTTGCTAGTGTAAGATATTAAAACCCAGGTTATACTTGAAATGGCAGTTATCACAGTTGATAAGGGAATTCAGAAATTGGCATTAATGATTCAATAATGTATCTTAGGAAGAACCAACTACTTAATTACCAGTAGTTATACAGTCAGCTGTTAAGCAATAAAAGTAATATTTATCAAGTAAACAACAATTTCACCTAACCAAATTATTGTGTGTTACAATCTCAACTAGCCAAATTATTGGTCATTAATGTGTATGTTAATTACCATCTCAGCTAGCCAAATTACTGCCTTTGAGCATATATATAATCTTGCAACAATTGTTTCCTTTTTGCACTGTAATTGTACTTGTATGTGTACATGTAGAATCCTGTAGCTGTCGGTGTATATGTGACAACCTCTGATATGACAACAACAGTGAATTGCTTTGTTATCAATTGTTAACCCCACTCACCTACTTCCTGTACAATAAACATATATAATATATATAAGTATATAACATATTCACTTGATATACTACAAACAATAAATTAGAACTGAACTGTTTACGTTTCAATCCTGACATGTTATATATTATACTTACAACAGTGATCAAACAGTGAATAGTGAAACAATTGCGTAAAAGAAAAAAATACCACAAGTCTTTTCAGTTATGTCACAAATTACAAGTAAGTAAGTAAGTTTAACAGATGTGGACATACATGGCTTTCCAAATTTGTTCACGAATTGTAAAGTTAATGAAAATATTGACTGCCATTACTGGCATCTTACGGTTATGTTGTACAGAAGTTGTATGAAGCACTATAGTAATTCTATGTTTACATGTAACTGTAAACCAAACCATAAAGTTCTAAGTTGCACAGTTTCAATGACAGCTATCAAAAGCCCAAGTTATCAAAGATTCTTGCAATAGACCATACCAACTACTAGTACTTCCTATAGACCATACCAACTACTTCCTTGCTTAGAAACTGTCACCTAATTTAATGTATACTATGTATTTCAAAATGTCTGTGTCATATATGGTGTATCACTCCTACACAATAAATATCATTTTTATGTTGCCATGACAATGCCTAAATTGTTACATTATCACAAGCCAGAGCAAATTTTTCTGCAGAACACAACAAAACATCATTCATACTTATTGATGAGTTTCTAGGGTGCCATAAAGAGATTTGTGAAGGCATCTTGTCACTGCATATCACAACTTTAATAGCAAATACTTTACTACTTCCCCTGTATTGTTATCTAGTTACATAAATGATGTCTAAACAAAGCATAAAAGTGACAAATACATTTATGAGATATATATATATATGTTTGGATGTATCTACTCAAAACATAATATTGACAAACAACATCAACTACTCTATCTATATGCTGAGTGTGTTGCATGGCATTGTGGGTAATCAAATGCCATGTTTGTTGCTTTGCATTGTGGGTAATCACTATAGAAAGACATGCAACAGTTCATCAATCAATCAAGCAATGTCATATGGGATAGCAAAATGTCATGTCATGTTCTATAAGAATAACATGTAATGTCCTGTAAGAATGGCATGTCATAATGTACATGAATGTCACAATATAACGTCATGTGAAAGCATGTCATGTCATGTCATGTCATGCAAGAATGGTATATGTCATGTCATGTAAGAATGGTATATGTCATGTCATATAAGAATGGCAATATGTCATGTCATATAAGAATGACGTAATGTCATGTCACATAAGAATGGCAATATGTCATGTCATGTCATATAAGAATGGCATACGTCATGCCATATAAGAATGGCATACGTCATGTCATGTCATATATTAGATAGCATAATACCATGTTGTAATGTAAGAATACATGTAGCTATTGTGTGGCTATAAATAAGCAGTGATATCTATGAATGAGACCCATGAATCTGCCAATGCTGGAAATATACTGGCTGAAACAACAATCTTTAAACAAAGTCCTGAAAATGTAGCCAGTAAAAACATACATTACAAAGTAGCCAGGTTGTTTTTGTTAGCTTTCCTGCTTATCTACATCCCTTACACCACAGTATGTCATGTCGTCATATGAAATGGCATAATGTTATGTCATAGAATGATGGCATTATGTTATGCTGTCACATCAGAATGGCATAAATGTCATATTTCTTGTTATAAGAGAATATCATGTCACATAGTCATTTTATCACATAAATATGTGTAAATCTTCACATGTGTGACATCAAACAGGATAGATCAAAAACCTCAATCACCCCTGTTTACTGAGTTTTTTTCTTTCAACTGTCCAGTACGACTTATTCCTGCCATTCTACAATCACATTTTTGCAAAACCATGCACTTTAACTAATAAATATACATAATACTTTACATATATCCTTTGGTGGTATGGGTCTGATATGCATAGGTACAGGTGCTTTAATTTGTATTGAATTATATTGCCAAAATGTCAATGATTGAAGATTAATTTGTATGTGTAGCAGTCCCCAGCTTACTTCCAAACTTGAGAATCCCAGAATGTAGTGAATGTAAATGCAAAACAAATGTCGCCATATTCAAACATGTTTTATTTACATTTTAAAACTAAATTTGATGTTATATCACAACACTACATCCGACAACTTTGACTGAGAAACCACAGTACTAGAATCTAACCCATCGATCATAGGCTGGGATCATAAGTTAACCTTGCAAAAGGTGAAAGTAAACGATTACGTAATTTGCATAGCCATCAGATGCCATTTTTAATATGTGATGAGAATATAGTGAGATGAAATGTTATAGTATTCATAACATTTTATTCAAAATTGTAGAAAACTTATACGGATTTTCTTAATTATGTGATAAATATATAATCTCACAAAATCAACATTAGTTTTATGTCATATGCTTCTTGTATGATTACGCAGACTTCATACTGGGAGCATTATGATGTAAAAACTAACATTGATTTCACAGGATTACTACCCTGGTATAATATAAATAACAATTGTAATATGTCACGGTGTCATGATATGAGAACGGTATAATGTCATATGTTCATTTTGCTTTGACCAATTGTTCAACTCAAAAGATATTAAATACAGAGATTGAATACCATCAGGACAGACATTGGAAAGCTTGGTTTTGTCGAGATTCTTTTAATTAAGCTGTTTATATTTTCATGTTTGTAAAATAAGTGATTAGTGGCCTTTATGTTTGGAGCAATAAACATAATTATTATTTTGTTGACATCTTCTTCTTCTGTAAACAGACTGTACCAAGTGTCTTTGCAAACATTAAAGCTTCTCCAATTTTAACAAGCAAGAGGTTACAATACTGCATATTGGGGTAGAAGTTCTTACCAGTCTTTCTGGAATCAGTTTCTATCTTATCATTGTCATCTGCTGTTACTTCAACTTCTTGTGCTACTTCTACATAATCTGGAATGTCGTCATGATGATTGAGGTCTGAAAACGGCACAGAGGGAGTGACTTCTACGATAACTGCAGGGCCTTTCTCCTATAGTAAAACCAAGGTTAATATCATAAAATATCACAAATTTGTTTTACACTCCTTGCACTTCACAGTCATATCTTTATTTCTTTCACATTTTCATTTTTTTGGAACATAACATAGTTTTAAAACTATGTTAAATAATTAATTATTCATTTTCGTGTTTTTTTCATTCCTATTTTCATTTTGAAAATTTGAAGAGATGTTATTCATTACTGTTCTGCTGGTACAATTTTTGAGTGTTGCTATGGAGCCATGTTATTAATCAATGAAAAAAGAAATATTGTAAATGGCTATGTAGAACAACAGATTATGGTGACATTTTTTAAAGCAAAAAATATTAAATATGTGTGTGTATATAATGTTGATGGTTTCAATTCATACTCATACTTTTAACAGACTCAATGATTTTACCATAAATGCAAATTGAAATGAAAAAGGACATTACTGTGAATCACTTGACGTATCAAAAGTCCTGAAATTCTGTAATAAATGATAATTTCCCGCCAGATGCTTCTGTGGTATTATCATCTTGCAACTAATATCTTGTCATACATACCTTTTGACCACTGAGGACATAGTGTGTTTTGTAAGATCTAAGAAATATAGGATCAGTTGGGTCTTGAGAAACAGAAAATTTGTTGAAGACATATCCCAAACTATTTTACATGGGGGAACAGTCAGTATTTATGGCTAGGAAGGTGGAACTGTCAAGGAACTGTTGATAAAATGAGTCCCCCCCTCCTCCCAGCCCCTTCGCCTTCTAGTAAAACTGTTTTGAGTACTAGCTTGTACATGTGAGAGGTATAATGGCTGGCCATAACCTATTCCTGTCAAGACATCAACATGGCAATCATATTTGACTGAGCATAAGCAGTGACTTTAATACACAGATTCAGCTTTTTTCCCAAGAAAACTAAAAGATTGGAATTAACTTTCCAACTACATATAGGTATATCATAGAACTTCAAATATTGGAACATTTCAAGGAGATCATGTGATCAAAATAGTGTGTTTGCATCACTATGTGCTGTGTGAATATCCATTAAACCTTACATGTAACAGTAGATTGTCAGTTGGAGATGTACAATGTCAGTATCACCCTTTGCTCAGCTGCTGAATAGGCTTATAAGCTCTGCACACAGACACAGACACATACAAACCTTACTTACACATAGAAACAGAGAATCAGACAGACAGACAGACAGACAGACAGACAGACACAGACACAGACACAGACACAGTCAGACAGACAGACACATACAACCTTACAGAAATCCCGACAAACAGATGGACAGACAGATAATATGCTTTGCCTTCTCAGCTTACCTGTGACTCCTGGTGGGTCATGTTGTCTGTTTATTTCTATGGTAACATATGGATGGTCTATTAGGTGAACAAAATCCAAACATGGGATGAAATCCAAAAGTTTAAAACTTTCTCAAGCTCTCTTTTAAAAAAAATCCTATATCCCGTGATTGGTCTACTGCCAATGTCTACATTCCAGACTGTATCTATGGAAATAAAAAAGACATAAAAGTTACAACAATGGACCTTTAATAAACCACAGTAACACTGTGTCTTGCATCACTAGTCAAACACAACAGCAGATATTTGTAATCTATATGAGTAATATTGTTAAGACTGTAATTAGTCAAATTGACCCAACCTCTTCTCCTTTCCATATAATTATACCTGCATACCTGTTTATGGCGGGAGAGTATGGTAGTTACAACACTTTCTACTCTCTGTTATTCCTGGTTTTCAAACTTTACAAAACCATTTATACTACCATATGATGTATAGACTATCTTCTTCCACTCTATATGTAAACACTGTCTATTATGGACAAAGATACGAAGATGCAATACCTAGCGGTACTACAATACAACATCCACAATACCTAGGAGTACTACAATACAACATCCACAATACCTAGGAGTACTACAATACAACATCCAGAATACCTAGGAGTACTGAGCTATAACAATACCTAGGAGTACTACAATACAACATCCACAATACCTAGGAGTACTACAATACAACATCCACAATACCTAGCGGTACTACAATACAACATCCACAATACCTAGGGGTACTGAGCTATAACAACAATACCTAGGAGTACTACAATACAACAACCACAATACCTAGGGATACTGGTAATATAATACACAACCATCACAATAGTTTGAGATAATATTCTGTACAAAGTTAACTTCACACTTATACTGTCTAGTCACGCCCGTGACTCAAGACGTTAATGTGGTTTAACCCCATCATGAGCGAAGCGCAAATGGCACATGTCAGTAGTAATCCATCACATATTGACAGACAGGCTGTCATCATATCTCATTAATATTCATTTGATACAGCTATTTTGACTATGTCCAATGTCCAATCAGGACTCCACCTCTGCCACCTCCAGTCTGTTTAAACTAAAATCACATGGGGACATGATGATGTCATCATGTTTATAGGAACACTGTAAGTGAGACCGCAGAATTCTGTGCGAGTCACAGGCTTGACTAGATGATTATAAGTGTCAAGTTAATGTAGTATGAATACAGTCCATCAGGAACTAGACTAGATAAACAGTCAATCTTACATGGAATTTATGAACATGATTAGTTGCAACCAAATTTTAGTTCCAGTGGAGAGACTTCTATGATTCCATGGTTACGACCAAACTGTAACAAACATTTGGTTTCCATGAAGGCATTCATACAATGTATGAATGGTTACAACCAAATTTTGGTTGCACTGCTGAAATTCCCAGGAAAGGGTGCAACCAAATTTGGGTTGTAGTGGATTGATTCCCCGGAAATATTCCAACCAAATTTGGCTGGGTTGTATGTGATTCCCGGGAAAGGTTCCAACAAAATTTGGGTTTTAGTGGAGAGAAGTTGAATCAAATGTGGTTGCAGTGCATGAACTGAAATAGGATCAGTGCCACCTATAGGTTCAACTGTATTTGACCTCGTCTTGCTTATAAAGCCTAAACCACTTCCACTAACTTTAAATGTTACCTCCTCGGCTTTTGTTCAGCAACATGGACACAAATAAGAGACTAATTTATTTTACCACATCATTAAAATTCCATTATAGTGTAAAGAAGCCTATCAAGGTTTGAATATTTACGCTTCATATATTATCAGGGCTCACAAACATGAATAAAGACACATGCATGAATAGCACAGCTTTGATGGGATACACACTGGTGACCCAATGCTATTACATCATTTGCATATTATTTGACCTAATGTGACCTCAAGAACAAGCTTTGTATAGATACTTCTATTTGTGCTCACCATTGTTGTGTTTCTAGGAAAAATAAAGGCCATTTGAACAACGTACTTAAGTTTCACAATGTCTCACAATTTCAATCATTGACATACGCAAGACTTTTCATGAAGAGTTTCTGAGTTTTAAATTCACATTTTATATGTACCACCAACCTTGGAAATATGGTAATAGTTGTACTAGACCTGTTAAGTTGTACTGTACTAGCAAAGTTACATTACATTACATAGCTGATAATACATGTCATAACCAAACCCCCAATGAATGAGTTACTAGAGTTACCAAGTGGGTGTTAATGGATGGTAACAAAGTCACATGACTTGACCAGTCTGAACATACCTCCACTACTGGCATTCTGTACACACCTGTACAACAAAACATACTAAATCAAAGTCTGACCTCAAACTCCATAGAGGATGTAAGTCCAAATAATCAGTTACAAGTAAAACCACCATTGGTCTATTCAACATACACATTAGCAATACAGTTATAGCTTAACAACTCTTGTATGTATAAACTGACACATAACATGCAACCTAGTCTAGTTCCTCCTATACAGTATCATTATGATTTATACCTTTATTCACAGTTGGCATCCAGACTACATGCAACCAAACCTTGTGAAACTACACCATGGCACATAACGCTGTACAAGGCCATTATAACACAAACACCATAACTATAGAGACTTGACAGATTGGGTATAACCTTGGTTGATTACTAAAGCTATACCTGACTTGATATTGTGTTTATATGGATTAAACGGGGACAATATTTGTAAATGCTTAATGAGATGAATATTTTGTACTAGGAACATCTTTGAATACTCTGGATGTCAATGTGGTTTCTAACTAAACCACATCTGGTCAATGTCCCCAAATCAGCACATTCATGATCAATCTGTGAACCCCAACTGCTATAGTGCCATAAGTAAACTGTGTATAAGTAGCATCCTGAGCTGACAAATATACCATATTTTGGCATTACATAACTGCCCCCAATAAACACTAACTTTTTGAAGGACTGTGTTATTAGTTAGAATTTTGTGATTGATTTTTAACAAAGACATGAAGTTAGTGACTATGTGGGTGGCTGTGGATGAATTTTAAATTGCATCTCATGCATCTCAGGACTTCTAGAGTAAGGACTTTGACTATAATGTGAGTGGAGGTGTAAATGGTAATGATACTGTATAGGAACTATACTAATCCTTGAATTGAACAGTTTTATTTGTCACATTCTCCAATCTTGCACCTTGATCCTCGCTAGTTGTTGAAGCAAATGCAGATATCTCAGGTACTGTTTTTCACAACAAAAAAACAGTATTTTTTGTTTATGACCTGTGTCCCTTGTAAACTAATAAACAAAGTTTCAAGAAACCAAACTGAGTGCATAGAGTATGAAATCAACACTATTATACTGAAAGTGAAATCTATGACATTGGGTAGAAAATAATGATGACCTACACAAACTGCCAACTTTTTGGAGTTTCTCTAGTTTTATAAAATATTGATAACATTGCAGTACTTGCTAAATCAAGGCAGCAATGAGCAATACTTTTAGTCACACTTAATGTGGATTTAATACAAAAGTCCATATTAATGTATATATATTTGATTGTGATGAAAGGCTCATTGTAAAACATGTACCTATATACCAGTAGTGACTGTATGTGATATTAAAAAGTGAATGAAAACATTATGTAAAGTAATACGAGTAAATAAAATATAGTATGAACTCTGTGACCTTAGTTGTATAAACAATCAAGTCATGGCAACCCTGTCAATGCAGTGTTTTCAATTGTTGAACATTTATACCATGGATTCTAAGCAATTTGAGGTTTCACTAATTAAACGAATGTTTGTGACAATCAAATTTAAACAAATACAGGTGCACAAAACATGTTATTTCACAATAATCTTACATATTTTTATTTGGTCATAATTATTTATCACCACCATTAACAGTCCAAAACTGGACCTCACAACTGAAGCAAAACATTTGATGGTATTTGGTAAACACCAGATATACATTATAAAGATGGAACTATCATTTAGTAAATGAGAAATGTTTGATATACATGTACAATGAGAGGTGTTTTACAATATTATGCCAGGGCTAAATTTATGTAGTATGGCAAGGGATGTTACATATATATAATTCATTTCCACAATTCTGACTAAATACCAAATATTATCCCTTCATCAGAGCTGACCAATGATACAGGTATCCCTACATCTTATATGCTAGTTAGTACAATCAATTGATCATGATCAATCAATCAATCAATCAATCAACTAATTGATCAATCAATCAATCAATCAATCCAAAACAGTACAAAGTACTCGAATCTAGTTTAAGGTAATATTTCAAGGTGCTGAATGAGAAATCCTGTAGAGGTTTTTAAAGTGTTCTTGAAAAGGACAAGTCTTAATATCCTAGTTCAACATGTAGATTGTTCCAATAATAGGCAGCACATGAAAATGCAATATTAGTGGGGCAGCATATGAAAAGGGCAACATGAAAATGTAATATTAGTGGGGCAACATATGAAAATGCAATATTAGTGGGGCAACATGAAAATGTAATATTAGTGGGGCAGCATATGAAAATGCAATATTAGTGGGGCAGCATATGAACATGTAATATTAGTGGGGCAACATGAAAATGCAATATTAGTGGGGCAGCATATGAAAATGCAATATTAGTGGGGCAGCATATGAAAATGCAATATTAGTGGGGCAACATGAAAATGTAATATTAGTGGGGCAACATATGAAAATGTAATATTAGTGGGGCAACATGAAAATGTAATATTAGTGGGGCAGCATATGAAAATGTAATATTAGTGGGGCAACATGAAAATGTAATATTAGTGGGGCAGCACATGAAAATGTAATATTAGTGGGGCAGCATATGAAAATGCAATATTAGTGGGGCAGCATATGAAAATGTAATATTAGTGGGGCAGCATATGAAAATGCAATATTAGTGGGGCAGCATATGAAAATGTAATATTAGTGGGGCAGCATATGAAAATGTAATATTAGTGGGGCAGCATATGAAAATGTAATATTAGTGGGGCAGCATATGAAAATGCAATATTAGTGGGGCAGCATATGAAAATGTAATATTAGTGGGGCAGCATATGAAAATGCAATATTAGCGGGGCAACATGAAAATGTAATATTAGTGGGGCAACATGAAAATGTAATATTAGTGGGGCAGCATATGAAAATGCAATATTAGTGGGGCAACATATGAAAATGTAATATTAGTGGGGCAACATGAAAATGCAATATTAGTGGGGCAGCACATGAAAATACATATTTGCAATACAATTTACAGTTTACATTGAGGAGTGTGATCAAGTTTGGGTGATAATAGTTTGATATCGTCTACTAAAACACAGCTTTCCTTTCATGGAATTATCTGCTAACTTTAGCTGGTGATTTGCATACCTGTATGACAGGTCAGTATCCTATTCTCCTATATGCCAAGTTAATAATTACAATATATGTGTAAATGCTATATAACCTAATCAAATTATGCAGTCTATCCATAAACAACAATAGTGGCATTATATACATGTATTATCTGAAACTTTCGGTCACCAATGGTGTCAAGTGATTTATGGGTAATTTCGACATGTTCTCAGTTACTTGATCAAATACACTGAACTCTAAGTTAAGTAATAATGGTGGAATGGGTACTGTGCCTTTGTTCTTAAATTTGTGTTGTATATCTATAATGACAATTAGTATTGTGGTTGATGATTATCCCTGTTTATCTGGATATTTGGTCAACGTAAACGCTTCACCTGGTGATAACAACAACTGATTGAAGTAGCATTCATTTGAAAACATACATGGCAGATATATTGATTGATGACCTATAAAACAATATACAATGGGATCAGCAATTTACCTTCAACATTTGTATTCTAATAATCCACAGTCTAGGGACATGTTTTCATTTTGTAACATTAACATTGACATTCAGGTATGGTTTAAAATTTGATACAGTATGTTGGTGTGTTTGCCGTCACACTACTTTAAAAACATGGTGTTTTAATAATAGGCATGATGTCGACAAAAAACACCAATGACAACACAGCAAACATTTTGGATGTGAAAATCTACAATAGTACAAGGTCACAAGTTTATTAGCGCCTCAGAAAGTTTGGGTCCCCTAGAGATACTTCGAGAGGATCAAGAGGGGAGAAACCAGGGGGAGGGCAGATGTTGAAAGGATAAAAAAAATCATAAATATTTGTTGAGTGGCGTTTGACATCGCCCACTGACGAGTGTGAACACATCAGGTATATACACTACGTATCAGCTGTGAAAACTTCAGACGTGGGTGGGGTCGTGGACGCACCACGCCAAGAGTTAACCAACTAAACTTATGTTAGCGATGGCGGGTCATACAACATATGAACAGTTTCACTTCTGCAAACGAGTTCAGTTGCACAATCACTCTAGTGTGATTAGATACTCAAAATCGGTAGAAATGGGTCACTAAAGGACGTTTTTCTAAAGTTGGGACACCATAGCCTCCCGAGCACTTCCAGTGTAGGGAACTTCAAACTCACAGAAGCCAACAACTACTTCGTATTCCCCATGTTGTTCATTTCACTTCGATTCATTTGGCCCTAAGGGTAACAAAATGGGTGTTACTGAGGGTAAACAAAGTCAAACTCACCTGTAACAGGTTCACCACACGACGATCAGCTGCCTTGAGACGTTACTTAGCGTGAACTTGCCATTACACGGGGGCGTCCCAATTCTGACTAACCAATCAAGAAGCCTGACACATATGAGACATACATTCAATTGTTTTGGTGAACGCGTACTCAGTACATTGTCACAAATTTTGCATGTTGTATGTACACTAAAGCGATCACATGTCTGTGTATTTGTAAGCTTTTCATTGGTCGCCTTTGGCACTATAGCCTTATATGGCACAGTCATAACACTCATAACATTTCTCTGAAGAGGTGTGTTCATTTCAGTGAATTTTGATAATTAGACATGCGTCGAGAGTGAAAGTGATATAATGTGTAAACTTCGTTAGAAACATTTTAAAACATGAATGGGTCTTTCAGCACTGATGGCCGAGAAAAGAAAACTAATTCATTTGTATAACAGATATTACATTTATAAAGCTTGCATACACCGCCCTCTATCGAATGGGGTCCCATGGTGTAATGGTTAGCACTCTGGACTCTGAATCCAGCGATCCGAGTTCAAATCTCGGTGGGACCTTTAATTTTTCCCCCGCACAATATCTATCCAACTAAACTGATAAGGATGCAAGTTGATTTGATACGCTTTTTTTGCAGCATGAATTTTGATGTATGTTAAAACACAGATAACTAACATATGTTAGTTAAAAGATAAACGTTTTATTCTAATTTGCTGAATCATGATGAGCTGATATGATCTGTCAAGTATCGTATAAAGTTGGGTGTATGTTTGATGGAAATATTTTAATATTTCTCATGGCCTTGAGCACGATATAGTGTATAATAAGTAAAAAAAACCTCTTTACATGATTGTGATGCCCAATTGTTTCAATATTTTAAAAACTCCTTATATTTATCTGAATTCAATTTGTAAGATTAACCTTTTTTTTTTAATTCTAAAACATATCTTGGTGTATTTGTTTTTATTATGGATAACATTGACATGACGAGCAAAAGGCGTCTACTTTATATACTTATATATTTTCTTTCCAGGGATTTTCTTTTTCAGTGTAAATCAAAATCAAGCAAAGGTTATGTTATTTGTCTTTTTGTTAAATTTAATATGACTCACTGTAACCATTTGTGGGCGAATTTTATAAAACAACAACAACAACAACAACAACAACAACAACAACAACAACAACAACAACAAAGTCCTTGTCGCATACCGTTTGTTTTAGACTCGCACGACTTTTTAACTTGTCCAGGTGTTAATGTATTATTTAATAATTCGATGTCTTTTGGTGAGCATAAATGTGTTTATAATTTGAAAACAGTTGAGTTGCAATGTCTTAAATGTTGTGTGACGTGTATTGGTTATGGTAACTCTCTCCAATGCAGATAGGCTGTGGACAGTCATTTTATATTAGCTTTCTGTCTGTAATTTTTGTAACTGTCGTCTGTGACGGTTTTTTGTATTTGCATATTATAGTTACATTTCCCCCTATAATATGTCTGCCTGGGGCCTGAGTTACATGTAAACAATAAATAAAAAAAATAAAAAAATAAATTTACATATAAGCACCACTTGTTGCTGGCAGAATAGAACTCAAACCTGGTTTATTTTAGTACTAATATGACCGATTCGATGACATACTAGTATATAATTTGCCATATATATACTACATGTACTACACTGTTGACGAAACCACTATCATGCTATCAAGTATATGCTAACATGGTTAGATAAAATCTGTCATGATGATATAAGGTACGTCGTGATGGGGCGCCCTCACACATTGGCCAGGTCGGCCGCGGAACGTCACGACGTATCCTTAACAGATCATAGTCGACGTTATAGTAACATTACATTAGTATAGATCAGTATTATAGGTTTATGTAAGTGTACAAATGGATTGGTTACAAAATCTTGTTTGAAATGCGTGGTTTAAAATGTTTTCCCAGTACTTTTTGTGAATTGGTGTGTGTATGTTCATGAATTATTCAGATTTTCATTCGACATGACTTATTTCTATTGCCGTTGTTGAGAGTTTTGGTAATTGGTAAAACAAATATTTTAATTCTGAGATAAAACAAATTTTGTTGTTGTGATTCTATATATATAGACCCATACAAAAACAACATTACAATATTTTTTTTTATAATATAGTACGTAGGGATATTGTAAAATAATTCACTTACCGAACTCAGTGAACTTGCGCGATCACAGAAACAAGTGTAATTTTACCCCTTTCATATACAGTTTGCTAAATACGTCAATATTATCGATATTATCGACATTTTATTGTATTCTGATAGAAATGTTCTGATACATATCTCGGGAAACAAGTGCCTGTGGTTTTGACTAGCTAGGAACGCACCTTAGCTACTTCCTTTCGAGCTCAACATTTTTTTGTACAATAAATGCATTTTTAGACCTACACCATGTATTTGTTGCACACAGAAAATGTCATAAATATTAACAATTCTTAACTTATATCTGACCAACACATCCCTCTAAACATCCCAACAAAATTTCAAACAAAAGTGTGCTCAGTAGTTCCATTCTAGTTGAATGTCTTAGAGCTTGACTTCAATACTAGACCTATAATATCATATTTGATGAAAATGAACACTTATAGCGATTTTAGTATTGCCTGGGTTGTACAAATACTGAAAGACAATAGACTTTCATAAACTCCATCTGATTCCAGTACGGTTCCCGATTTTCTTCTGTCAGTGTCAACGCTTGGGAACAATCTGATTAAAATCCGATGTAGATGTCGGCTAATCGTTCATTGCTATTTTACCTTCGTTATTTTGCCTGAATTGACCTTCTTGGTACATGTTTACATTTTTTAGCCTGATCGCCTGTAGAGGAGGCGATCAGGCTAAAAATTGTAAACATGTACCAAGAAGGTCAATTCAGGCAAAATAACGAAGGTAAAATAGCAATGAACGATTAGCCGACATCTACATCGGATTTTAATCAGATTGCGCTTGGGAAGTCACTTCATGAAAAGTTAGTGGCGCCCTCTACGTACAAGACATAATAACTGTCAATTTGGCAGCTGTAGGCTGTAGCTAGCTAGCTGTACATACCGGCGACAGATAGACAGACCACGTTGATCAGACAATATGGCCGATAAGGAACAGCTACAGAAGGCAATCCAAGAACAAGGAAAAGTTGTAAGACAACTCAAACAGGAGCAAGCCAGTAAGGATAAGGTGAGAGTGTATGGTTAGCTTCTCGTGTGATCTGGGGAGTAAATATAGCGAAATGAGGCTTAATCGCCCAGTTCATTTTACTTCACACACGTACCACTGCACTGCCCCAGCCTGTAATATTACTCGTGAACATCCGGAATCATGTAATGTGGCACGAAAAGACAACAATTTTGTTATTTCCGTCAGTTTTGTCACCTCATATTAAAGAACTTTATGAAAGAATATACGTAAATCGACTGTTTGGTTTAACATAGGCTACACGATAGAACAAGCATAGTGGGGAGGGACGAGACTAGTAGATATATCATAATAGTTTAATATGTAAAAAACAAAAGATGGAAAGTATCATCAGGCTTAGGTCGTCGCGTCGTTCATGTCACAATATTTAAATAAACCTCAGTGACCGATATGTATGATGATGCAATATTATTGAAATCAGTTGCTTAGGACAAAAACGACGAAGGTCGTCAATGGTTGAACACATGGTGCATTCAGTGTATGCAAATGAGGGTCATAGCAGGGGTAAATGATGCAATCTACTTGGCCAAGATATATTTGTAAATCAGAATTGGTTTATACCAGTAACCGTACAGCAGTCAGTGACAGAGGTTCTCCATCGTTCTGTGATCGGATAAATTATTTTTCTACTTTTGTAAGTTATTTCGTCATAAAATTGCCAAAATGCCAGCTGGGACAGTGCGGTCTCCAAGAGACTTAATTACCTATAAACATATACTGGATATCGGTGAAAACATAAGACAGTTGAAAGTTGACAGACCATTGAAATATAAAGACAAGGTTAGTACTGTTATCTTTGTTAGGTCATGGTGAAAACCAAAGTTTTCAATTCTTCAATGCCACGATCACACTAAAAAAGTATAGCTATATCTGTTGCATATAAATTTCTGTTTTGTTACAGTTAGTTTCAAGTATTCTATCAAAGTTATTTAACTTTAATAGATCATTCACATTTGTATTTCCCTCACTTTCCTACTCTTTGTTTAGTGTAAAGACCTTGAGAGAGTTTCCACTTTGAACTAAAGAATTCAAAAGATATGTTAAAATTACTAACTTTTTTTCACGCTGTAAAGTTGATAACCATACAGCTCAGGTACAGTAGAAAGGATGTACAATACTTACTGTATTGAAATAAACAACCTTGGGAAAGTGATTGCATCATCTGCTCTGTGTGCTGCTAGTAGAAATTTCAATTTTGACCTGACCTGATATGACCTGTGTAATTTACATATTGTAAACTTGCTGATGAAATGAGCAGAATATCTGTATGAAATATATATTCAGAACATTATACATCATCTACTAGTAACTTAGTGTACACTATAAATGGTATCATACAACTCATGGCTAAAGAGGTAAACAGTGCAAGTATTCATTTAGATCTTACATGTATTAAACAAACCCTATCTCGACACTAGTAAAGGGAATCCCCTTCAATATACAGATATTTAAAAAAAAAAATTGTTGTAACACTGACAGTGAGTGATGTGTTTTATAGTACACAGATCTATCAAAGAGATGTTTACTCACACATTCACTGACGAACATTATGGTATACACCTTACAAGCAAACCTTTGCTTCAGTTGTGCCACAAATTGAAATCCTTTATGCAGCCTTTATATTATAACTTAATCTAAGTTTTTGTTCCCTTTCTTTGCATACACACACACACACACACACACACACACACACACACACACACACACACACACACACACACACACACACACACACACATACACACACACACACACACACACACACACACACACACACATACAAATGCATACACACATATACACATACACACTTAAATGTTAAAGGAAGTTATTTTGGGTTATTGCTGGTTTACTTTTTGAGAGTTGTTACTTTAGGTAGTGACAAAAAATTTTTAAGTCTTGATGTGTAAATAAAGTTGATGACATCAACAATAATTAAAATCCACAAGGTTAGAAAAAAGAGATGAAATATTTGGTACCAATACTGACTTATTTCCCTCCTCCAATTATTTCCCAAATTTAAATTGGAATACAACAGAGTTGCTGACTGACTGACTGACTGACCGTGGTTTTCTCTACTTTCCTATATATCTCAATTGGTAACTGACTGTGTGGCTATAAACATCTATCAACACTATTCTTGACATATATTACTGGATGTGGCTGGATAAATCATCTACCTATAAATATCACCATATACATCACTTGATGTGGTTATAAACATCTAACACCAATCCTGACTAAATTCTACATGAAAAATGCTGGCATTACATTGGACCAAACTCAACTATTTTCATCGTGTAACTCATCACATGGCTGCTATATCTCGTCTTATGTCATGCAATCAACAGGTAAGTCATTTTAAATTGTGTTAATTTTCTATACTTCTATATTTGTGTAGTTTTAGTGATATTTTTGCTGAAAAAGTTGAACCACGTTAAGTTGCTTACCCATTATTATTACCAGTGAAAACAGTGCCATTGTACTATGGTAGGGGACAATTTCTTTATTCTTCAGTGACAGGACATTTATACACCACTGTATAGGCAACCCATATACTTAATATGAAATTAATTGTTACTCAGTGTCTAAACATTACATTTGTTATACCAGTGATTCCTTTCGCTGATGTACATGCATTCTCATGGTATTTGCACTGCAGTGCAATACTGAAAGCATTATTGCATCTGTCAATGCAAATGAGTGTGATTGTTCCTTGTAAGTGAAATTGCATGATCGCTCAGTATGATTTTTCCAGAATTTTGCTGTTTCAGATAAACATATGTAATAATAACAGAATCCCATGATGCCTGAGTTACAGTGTTGATACTAAGGGATATTAGCATTCATGCATGCAGTTTTCTGCTGCACTTTCACTCACTATGCTTGTCAAAGTACAGAGAACACCATGAGGTCTTGTACAAATAACTCAAGTGCACACCACCGGCACTCACATATCATAATACAGAAAAGTGTTGTGAAGCATTGACCCACTCTATCAATGAAAGTATCATTTGCATCTGTTGTAATGTAAGGATAGTTAATAAATACTTTTTTTGAGTTCTACCAAGTAGTTTTCTGTAACGGTAGTATTGTTTTTTTTATCAGATTGGTGAAGAAGTTGCCAAATTATTGGAACTGAAAGCTCAGCTTGGAGAGCCTGCTCCTCAGAAATTTATATTAAAATGCCCCAAGGTATGTATTCCTTAGTACATCCTAAACAAGCAAAAACAAGTGAAACTCAAAGTTAATGGCACTAACAATATTTATCACATGGATGACAAACAGCTATTTAGTTTGCATATTTAATTTATAAAAAAACTTAGTTTTCCGATTTAAAATCAACAAGAAACATCATATACTTGCAGACCAAGTCTGTTCATAACCACAGACAAGGAAGAAATCATTCACAGTATATGGCCACTTTAATTTGTATGATATGGCTGTTTGTGGACCAGATAACAATGTTTTATTAGTACAATACCCAATTGTCATCCATATGGCCATTTTAATTAAACCATGAATTGTATGATATGGCTGTTTGTGGACCAGATAACAATGTTTTATTTGTACAATACCCAATTGTCATCCATATGTCCATTTTAATTAAACCATGAATTGTATGATATGGCTGTTTGTGGACCAGATAACAATGTTTCATTAGTACAATACCCAATTGTCATCCATATGTCCATTTTAATTAAACCATGAATTGTATGATATGGCTGTTTTGGGACCAGATAACAATGTTTTATTAGTACAATACCCAATTGTCATCCATATGTCCATTTTAATTAAACCATGAATTGTATGATATGGCTGTTTGTGGACCAGATAACAATGTTTTATTAGTACAATACCCAATTGTCATCCATATGTCCATTTTAATTAAACCATGAATTGTATGATATGGCTGTTTGTGGACCAGATAACAATGTTTTATTAGTACAATACCCAATTGTCATCCATATGTCCATTTTAATTAAACCATGAATTGTATGATATGGCTGTTTGTGGACCAGATAACAATGTTTTATTAGTACAATACCCAATTGTCATCCATATGTCCATTTTAATTAAACCATGAATTGTATGATATGGCTGTTTGTGGACCAGATAACAATGTTTTATTAGTACAATACCCAATTGTCATCCATATGGCCATTTTAATTAAACCATGAATTGTATGATATGGCTGTTTGTGGACCAGATAACAATGTTTTATTAGTACAATACCCAATTGTCATCCATATGTCCATGTTAATTAAACCATGAATTGTATGATATGGCTGTTTGTGGACCAGATAACAATGTTTTATTAGTACAATACCCAATTGTCATCCATATGTCCATTTTAATTAAACCATGAATTGTATGATATGGCTGTTTGTGGACCAGATAACAATGTTTTATTAGTACAATACCCAATTGTCATCCATATGTCCATTTTAATTAAACCATGAATTGTATGATATGGCTGTTTGTGGACCAGATAACAATGTTTTATTAGTACAATACCCAATTGTCTTCCATATGTCCATTTTAATTAAACCATGAATTGTATGATATGGCTGTTTTGGGACCAGATAACAATGTTTTATTAGTACAATACCCAATTGTCATCCATATGGGCATTTTAATTAAACCATGAATTGTATGATATGGCTGTTTGTGGACCAGATAACAATGTTTTATTAGTACAATACCCAATTGTCATCCATATGGGCATTTTAATTAAACTATTACAAATTGTTTAATATGGCTGGAAGTGAGAAGATAATGGTGTGTTAATAGCCTTGCCAAAACAAGTCCATTGTATTTATACTAGTTGTGAAGATAAAAACCCATATGTCAAGACTGAACCTCAGATCATAAAACACTTTATTAGTTTTTGTTTGTTTTAATGTGTTATGAATTGATATAAATGTAGTAATTTAATTACTTGATGTGTGTTTGTTTGTAATTTCATTGTCGTAGGGTACAAGGGACTTTGATCCAAGGCAGATGGCTATCCGTGAAGGGGTTTTTAAAACCATCACCGATTGCTTCAAACGCCATGGAGCTGAAACACTCGATACGCCAGTATTTGAACTTAAAGTAAGTTGCCGTATTGTTTTATTTTAACTTAAAAGTTACCATGCTTGCTTTAAATATTTTGCATCCCTTCAGCTCATCGGGTATTTCACAAACAGTACCATATTAAAATCAGTGAACCAATAGTGATGATATCCACATCTTATATCATTAAAATATGAAATATTTTGGCAGATATCTGAAATTTGTCAAACAAACAGCACATTGATTTTAAATTTTCTAAATACATGTAACTACATTGATGTAATGTGTACTTCATATATTTGGCTATGATTACATTAAGTTTTAGCATCACAGAAATTTTTCAATTTGCAGTATGTTTTTACTTTCTTCAAACTTAATCATATAAAGTAAAAACAAAACAAAAATCACAAGAGTATAAAGTAAAACAAAAACACTAGAGTATGTTGGATAAGGAAACATACTACTTGTAAACTATTATCACAATAAATATTACCCAGTAGCACTATCATGTGTATAGTTGTGAAGGATATCCTTAAATGTAGTAAAACAAAAACTGCATCTTTTGTGTTCTTTTAGGAAACATTAACAGGTAAATATGGTGAAGATAGTAAACTAATTTATGATATGGCAGACCAAGGTGGAGAGCTGTTATCACTCAGATATGATCTGACTGTATCCTTTTACTGTATTTACTATTGTCATCTGGAAGTCATTCACTGGTAGTACTGGTTTTGTTGTGCAAATGATCCTGTCTTCTTGCTGTGCAATGAGACTCAGTCATTTTGACTTTACAATTTAAATTGCCATGATGGTCAACTTTCCATTGTAGAATTCAGATGAGCCCCACTTTTACATCAATGTCTGACTGCATGTTATCGTAGTTTGAAATCATTAGCTTTGTCACACTTGTAACAAGGAAATTGAGGGGTCACTGAATATTTTGTACAGTGGTGTTGACAGTCTTGGAGATATTGGAAATTCAGTGCAATTTGCAGTAAAGTGGTCATTTAGGTTTCACAGTGCTTTGTATTAGACAACCTTGACAACCACTTCAGGTACCATTTGCTAGATACCTAGCCATGAAGAAGATTTCTAATATAAAAAGGTACCATATTGCAAAGGTTTACAGGAGAGACAACCCTGCAATGACAAGAGGAAGATTCAGGGAATTCTACCAATGTGTAAGTGTACATTTGTTTACTTGATATATACAGAAGCTATATTCTAAAACAGTAAAAATCATTTGTTAGTCACTTCCAAAAGTATTTTGTTAGTAGAAGTTTTCATTTATAATTTGATTTATTAGAAATCATTTGTCTGTGATAAGTGGAATTAGTATTCAATGTTAGTCCAAATTGCCATTATTAACACATGACATGTATTGAGTACAGTTAAAAGGACCCTTTACCAATATATTAATACAAGTGCTAATAACTTTCTTGTGATTTAATGCAGAATTCCAGATTTTGTGTCAAAATCAGAAGATCTGTATTACCCTTTTATGAAAACTAATCAAATGTGTAATGTTGTTCAGTAACCCTGTTGGCCAAAAAAAAAAGTATCACCCAGATATCTTTGATAATTTGTGTCTAAATAATTACCAAATGTATATTGAGTTGTAGATGTCAAGTTACAGAAGTGATATCTGTACTGCTTTTAAAAGTAAATACAGTATTAGTAACAATTACTGAAACAAATGAAAACATTACATAGCATATTATACTTATAGACTAATCTTTGGACTGTGTTTTGTATTTGATGACAGGATTATGACATAGCTGGAGCCTATGATGTCATGATACCCGATTCAGAAGTGATTAAAATTGTGGTAGAAATTCTTACTGATCTTAAGTTAGGAGATTTTGAAATAAAAGTAAGTGGTATTTAATTTCTTACATATTAATAATTTTTGATTCAGGTACATTTTGTATTTATTTTATCGGGTTAGCAGTGTTTTGAAATAATGATGACCCAAACAGACAGATGGGTAAAAATTGTTACTCCATAACCTTGCAATATGGCTGCTTAAAATGACTCAAAATTTTAACATCAGTTTAGATCAATTTTATCTATGGTGATATATTTTAAAACTTTCTCTGTGATACTTATATTTTTAGGTAAATCACCGTAAATTTTTGGATGGCATGATGGCATGTTGTGGTGTTCCAGAAGATAAATTCAGAGCAATTTGTTCATCAATTGATAAACTAGATAAGGTAAGAAGTATGATGGTTATGGGTCGACATTGTGCAAAGTTTCAATTAAAGGATAGAACTACAGTAGTCCATGAATAACATTTCAAGTTTTAGAAAGCTATGGTACAACCTACAAGGCCTTGGTTAATAACTTGTGTGATTCCATATCATGTGACTCATTACATGTAGTTTAAAACACAATTCAATTCAAATTTGGATTCAGAAAATGTGAGCAAAAAACAACATATATAATTTCAATTGACCATGTACCTACTAGGTTTGACTTATGATGTAAGTCAGTTTACAATGCCATATAATATGTGACATGTGTAATCACATTCAACCTTCCACACATACAGACATTTTACTACCACTTTAACTGCATTATAATACAAGGAAATGCCTCATATAGATAACAACACTCTTCCAGGTTTTCAACAACACCAAGTTATTTGAAATGACTTCTTTTTAAAATAAATTTACTTTCTGGTAAATTCAGATATACACGTTTCTTTGATTACCCACAATGCTTAGCAATAAATTTGTTTTGTATAAAGACATTTTATATGTTGTATCTGATTGATATTCACAGACATTTTGGGCTGATGTAAAAGATGAAATGGTAGATGAGAAGGGTTTAGATCCAGCTATAGCTGATAAAATTGGAATTTATGTCAAAAAGAGAGGTGAGTTGACAGTTTGGATTATTGTCAAATGGGTATCCAGTCATGGTACCTGAAATAGAATATTGCTGCCTAGGTGCATCATAAAAATGACAAACATTCAATTTTCTTCGTCAACGCAGTCAACACCATAACTTCTGCTCCACGCACTTAGCATGCATTACTATAGACATGCATGACATAAGTCAACTGTCTTGTTCTATTTTGATCAATGGTATGACATCATCACAATCAGCGTGCGAAATTAACGCCGGTCCTTCGGCCCAAGACCAACAGATTTCCGTTCGGACCAACAGTTTTTCAGAATTACAACAACGTATCGGTCCTTATGACCGACTGAAATTTGGAGTAAATATTCAAAGATATATCCAATTTCACCTACATGAATCTGATCTTGTGTTACCTATTTTACTCTCGACATCATCTCGTTCAAGTCAAGCGACGCTCGCTACGTGTTGTTGTCAATGTTGATATCATGTCTGCACATGACGTAGCATACAGCATTTAATTATGTTAGCAAACACATGATTGACCGAAATTCTCCAATTATTTGTGTCTTGACTAATCAGAACGTCTTAGACATTCAGATCCATTTTACGCATTCAGCGCATGCGTCTTTTCCCACCATGATATAGTAATTGTTGTAAAGTTTACTAAGTGTATGAAACTTTTAAAGTGTTTGAGACAGTTCCACGTTGTATTTATAAAGTATGTGGCGATATTTAGAAGGCAGCAATGAGCTTCCAAAGAAGAAGACGAATTTAAACAGACACTGTTTTTTAAAGGCTGGTATTAAAGCCGGTAAATGGTAGCGGGTTTCCCGATCAATTTACCGGAGTTCCCCATGTGTGTGGCCATGATCAAAACAAACTGGCGGAAAACATATAAGCTACTCTGAAAATGGCGTTTTAACTAATAAAGAAGGCAGATACACTTCGTAAAACATCTTCAGTACGATAGGTTTTTTTCGTAAAACAGTAAAAAAATGCGTAGTCTGATTGCTTTCAACTTGATTCATATGATAATGTATGCCCTGTCATGTTGTAATCAACGTAGAAATGTTGCATTTTTGTTGCCATTGTTGTATCTGGAAAATTACTGCATCATGCCAAACACGGGTACATATAGCGGATGACACATTACAGTACAGTTACCATATCACGCTCCCACGTCAAACAAACTTGCATTGTAAGACATGTTTAGCCATAGTTCTCTTCATCATGGTCAGATTTCTTACACAAACAGTCGAGTCAGAGACGATACTCAATACACCACTGTATGGTATACGGGTAGGGCTTTATGGGGGGGGGGGGGGCTTCAGTACATATTTGAAGGAAGACGAAACCGCTCCGTGTCACTTTTGTGGATGGAAATTGAAATAAAGTGAATACACAGTTTTCTAGAGGGATAGTTATGCCACAAAACTTTCTGCCATGATGAATTTGTGGGTCTACGTTCGCTAAGAGTTGGAAAGCTACATCAGCTGTTGCCACAGACAATGAATCTGACTTTGGATATGTGATTCAGAATTTAGTGAATCGTACAGAGAAGGAGAGGACTGTGATCTCTTAGAGATTGCAGATAATGTATATTTAATGATTCATTCACCCATATTATCTACAATCTATGGATATGTATTTCTATGGTGGAATGAATACATTCAGTCTCAGACCACTATAGTCTATAGGAACAGATTATGCGAGAATGAATATTCATAGTCTCTGGGTTCATAGTTACAAATGAAAATCTCTACTCATAGAGTCAAATATTACTTGGTAGTGAATCAAAATTTACTTCCAAGTTATTTGTTTACTCTGTGAGTGGAAATTTTATGAATTAATAATGGGTAGTGAACAATTAGTTGTACTCTCTTTTACTTTAGTATATCTAAAGATATATTGTATCATATTAAAGTTCAAAATCATTTAATCTGTAAATGGAGGGTATATAAATATAGGTCGTGAACGTGAACTGCATTGAGTATGGACCAGCAGTTTTCCTTAAGGACCAGCAGTATTTGCTACATGTCGGTCCTTATGACCAGTAGTCATTTTCCCTTACGTTCACACACTGATCACAATGTACTCTAGACTTGGAGATACATATACAAGCAAAGACTTGTCAAACCAAGAGAAGAATCTGTGGCTAAGAAGTGAAGGCTGTTTTTTTTTAAATCAGAGAATACACTACTGGAATAGAGCTTTGAAATTAGGAACTAACTTCAATAAATCAAGAGAATGAGGCGATCCATTGATTTGAATCATATTTACAAGGTGTGATCCATTGATTTGAAATGATGGTTTACAAGCAGTGATACAATGATTTGAATCGTATTTTACAAGGTGTGATCCATTGATTTGAATTGTGTTTTACAGGGGGTTCAGCTTTGATTGAAGAACTACTCACAGATCCTGATTTCTCAAAGAATGCTGATACCAAGCTTGCATTAGAAGAAATGAAAGTTTTCTTCAAATACTGTGAACTAATGAATGTTACTGACAAGGTAAGACTATAGTGGGTGAGTCACTTCCCCTCCCCCGCCCCCACCCTGAAGGACTATAGGAGTGGATTTCATAGTAAGCTGACATATACCTGTCGTCGTTGTTGCTTAGAGGGAATACTGACACCTACTACAACTAAGATATGTGGACTAGTTTGCAAACAAGCCTTGGCGGGGGGGGGGGGGGGGGGGGGGGGGCAGACTGTCTTCTAACTATGAACTAGACTTAAACTTTAAGTACACAAACAAGTCATTCAAAATGAAGCTTTATTTATCCCAGCATTGGGTAATTTGAATTTGAAGCCTTGGCGGGAACAGTGACCAATTGATAAAGTCCTAAAGAAACCATGCACTAGTATATGAACAAGCATTGGAGGGAAGACTAGTTTTGAAATTTTCCTTTGTTCTTTTGTTCTTGTAGGTTGTATTTGATCTAAGCTTAGCAAGAGGTTTAGATTATTATACTGGACTAATTTATGAAGGTATACTTAAAGGTAAGAGTCTTACAATACTTGGTATTATAATATACCTAGTGATAATGCTGTGTCATGATTCGCTAGAATCAGTCACGTGATAGGAAAATAGAATGACTATTTCCCTAGGGGAATAGTTCCATCAACTATTACATGGTCATGTGACCAACGCAAGTTCACAGCAGGTCAAAATGGCAGCTTCTGACGATGTCGTCTGCCACCGTGAGTTCACAGCATGAGGTATATTATAAAACACATATTGCCTGGCCTATATTCGGGCTATAGCACCCGTTCATTACCCCCTCGTGACTGTGAGTTACCAGAATCACAGTCCCTCGGGTGTAGTAAACGGGTGCTATCGCCCTCATGGCCAGGCAGTATGTGTTCAATATACTTGGTAACATATCTTGTAAAAAATTGTACAAGTTGGAATGAATGGTGATTTTTATCACTCCTCAGCATAGTATCCATAGAACTATGATTAAATGATAAACACATTACATATGTATTGACTCAAAGTATGTCAAAGAATCAACACATTTTTTTAAGTTGAAGTCTGGTAAAAGTAGAAAAAAATATAGTGCCTTAGACTTTTACATAACCAAGTACATAAAAAGGGAATGCTATACACTAAAGGATGCCATAACAAAGTTGTATATGCAAACAGTTTATAAAATGTACATGTCAATGTTTTCACCTGTAGGTGCAGAAACCAAAGTAACAAGTTCCGGTGAAACTGTTGGGGTAGGATCAGTGGCTGGCGGTGGTCGATATGATGGTTTGGTTGGAATGTTTGATCCAAAAGGGAAAAAGGTAATACATAGCTCAATTTATTGATCAAGTTAATGGTTATGTACATTGTTGGTATATTTTCTGTATCAATTTGACATTGCATGGATATTATCTCAATGTAGAATCACGAGGGAATGAATCCCATATTTTTTGTCAGAATGCATTCAACTTGCTTGCATGTGGTATAGATAATAATATGACAACACCCCATGACATGTGTGTGCAAGTGTGGTGTACTTGGGGTTTTGCACAAGTGCTTGCAGTATTCTTTGTGACTGTAATTTCACAAATGGTGCGAGTAAAAGTGCAGCAGAAAACACTGCAAGCATGAGTGCAAATACCCCTGTTATTATTACGGTACATGTGTTTATCTAAAATGGCAAATTTCCATAAAAATAATAAAAATCATAAAGGGTGATCACGTGATTTCGTGTGTCGTACATGATCATGTCCTCATTTGCATATCATTAATATGCAATAATATTTTTGGTTTTGCACTACAGTGAAAATACCCGTGCACTGGTGCAAGTAATCTCTGGTACATATGTAATAATACTTGTGATAACATTACTGTTGGCAGGTACCATGTGTTGGAGTCAGTATTGGTATTGAGAGAATCTTTTCCATCATTGAAGCAAGGTTGGCAGCTTCACAGGAAAAGATTCGTACCACGGAAACTCAAGTCATGGTTGCATCAGCTCAAAAAAATTTACTTGAAGAGAGAATAAAACTTTGTTCTGAGTTATGGAGTGCTTCTGTCAAGGTAAGCTCTTAATATTTAAGGCAGAATGCCTTTGGAACAAATTTCACTGACAATCAAAGATCTTTAAATCTCTCCAAACACTGCTATATCAAAGATTGTTCTTGGTCCTTTTGAAATAATGAAGTAAATGTTGGGGTTCACTGGCCTGTTTTGAAGGAAATTGACAGTATTTTATTTTGCAACGGAGTTAACACAGTTGTCAGCAGCCATCTTGGATTCTAAAATGGATGTTAATTTTTATGTCATTTTCACCTCTATTTCGAAAATTTCTTTGGTGGCCCTTTATTTTTCTACTTGATTTGAAGTGAGAATGGGTTTGATATTTCTGCAGCAAAGTATCAGAAAAAGATTATATAGTTTATTTCCAGAGCACATACAACATTAATATACATTGTAAGAAGAGTGATTATAGTAGTGCGCCACCAGTGTTTGGTTTATGAAGTACACACAGTGGTTGTATAGCTGTAGAAATCAGATGGTCTGTTTTTATTTGCATATACTGTATACACTTCTTTCTTGTTTTAGTTTTCTTTGTAACATTTTTCATTAACAATGTCATAAATATAAGTTCACGCACAGCTTTATGTGGTTATAGTTTGTATACTGTAGTAATTATTTCTATGTTGTACACTTTACAGACTGAAATGTCATATAAGAAGAACCCTAAACTTTTGAGTCAGTTGCAATATGCAGAAGAAAATGGCATTCCATATGTAGCTATACTAGGTGAAGATGAACTCCAACGTGGTGTTGTGAAATTGAAAAATACCTCGACTAGAGAAGAGGTGAGAATTATTGATAAATGCTTACTGTATTGACTTCAATAAATACAACATGAATGTCGGAATTTTATCGTTAAATCCATCCAGCCCAGCTCAGCAAATACATTCAGACAGAAGTCCAACATCCACCCCATAGTTAGATATTACTCCCCAATATGTTTCTTTGTTCAGCCACAGAAAATACAAGTACCCTAAGGGGCCTTGTCACTTTGAGTTAAAGATGAGTAGTGACAAACCTTGAGATAGCAAATGAAGAAAAATATTGCGGAATAATATGATTATTATACCAGAGTAAGCATAATTTATGAAAAATAGGGAAGAGCAATGGTTACTGGTAACATTTTGACAGCACACTGTCACAGCAAATGCTATAGACACACGTGTTTGTGGTGTAGAACTACATTGTATACTGAGAGGGTATAGTTCCCATATTTTTGTTTGAACATGTTCAACTTGGCTTATGTGTGGTATAATATCACGTAGGCCAATGATCATGATGATCATATTCAACATATTATTAAACTAACCGCTTTTTATTAATGTTTTGCTGTAGGTTGAGATTGCAAGGGGAGATCTTGTTGCAGAACTGAACAAACGATGTCAGCCATAGGTTGGTTTGAATTAAAAGATGTGCTATGGTCCTGATTGATGATGCTCACAAGGTTTATGTCTACAGGGTTTACATGCCACCCAGAGGAGATGTAATGTCAAATCTTATCCTATGCTGTCATTATTCAACGATTTCCTGTGAAATGCCGAACTAGTTTTTGCATGGTGCCATAGAGAGTGCACTTTCAAACCCCGAACACCAAAGACAATGTCAAAGTTGTATAACTTAGAACAGACTGTTCTTTGTGAATCTCAGGTTCACACAAATACAAATTGTGTTTACTTTGTGCTTCAGCTATTAAATCAATAAATGAAACATTTTACTTTGAGACACCTGAGCAACCATGTGTGTGTATCAATGTTTGGTATGAAATGTGTGTGAGATGGAGAGCAAGTGTTGTTACTTGAACAGGTACTGGTATATTACATTTGTGGTCTACGTGTGAAATGTGTGTTGAGTGAAGACTAAGACTAAGTGTTGTTACTGTGTGCTGTCACTGAACAGGTACATTACATCTGTGGTTTGTGTGTGAGATGGAGACCAAGTGTTGTTACTGTGGTATTGTCACTGTACAGGTACATTACATCTGTGGTCTGTGTGTGAGATGGAGACCAAGTGTTGTTACTGTGGTATTGTCACAACAGGTACATTACATCTGTGGTCTGTGTGTGAGATGGAGACCAAGTGTTGTTACTGTGGTATTGTCACAACAGGTACATTACATATGTGGTCTGTGTATTAGATGGAGAACAAGTGTTGTTACTATGGTATTGTCACTGAACAGGTACATTACATCTGTGGTCTGTGTGTGAGATGGAGAACAAGTGTTGTTACTATGGTATTGTCACTGAACAGGTACATTACATCTGTGGTCTGTGTGTGAGATGGAGACCAAGTGTTGTTACTGTGGTATTGTCACAACAGGTACATTACATATGTGGTCTGTGTATTAGATGGAGAACAAGTGTTGTTACTATGGTATTGTCACTGAACAGGTACATTACATCTGTGGTCTGTGTGTGAGATGGAGACCAAGTGTTGTTACTGTGGTATTGTCACTGTACAGGTACATTACATATGTGGTCTGTGTGTGAGATGGAGACCAAGTGTTGTTACTGTGGTATTGTCACTGAACAGGTACATTACATCTGTGGTCTGTGTGTGAGATGGAGAACAAGTGTTGTTACTGTGGTATTGTCACTGAACAGGTACATTACATCTGTGGTCTTAGACTGTAAGATACATCGTGTCGCTAGAGCCCTTTTATACCAGCCTCCTCAAGTCTAGCTCTGTTTACCAATGTGTGAGGGCGCCATCACGATGCACCTAACAGACTACTGTCTGTGTACGTGTGTGAAATGTGTTAGGTAAAGACCAAGTGTTGTTACTGTATATTGTCACTGAACAGGTACATTACATCTGTGGTCTATGTGTGAGATGGAGACCAAGTGTAGTTACTGTGCATTTTGTTAACACCAAGTTGATATAAGTCATCTTCTATTTTTAGGACATTCTTCTGAGTAATTTTGATCAAATGATATTTTTGACTTCTTCCCTGAAACCAGTGGTCAGATTGCTTTTATGTTAAGTGTGCATGTACCTTGGGGGGGGGGGGGTATTAAGATTTGTTCACGCCAAGGCAATACCATACCAATGTTCTATTTTAGCAAATTTTGGGGGGTAAACAAAAGCAATAGTTTATTGAGATAGATTTTATGTTTAATGAGAAATTTGCATACTCTCCTCTAAAGTTACATAAATGGTTATATTAACCATTTTCTATCTGCATAGTAAGGATTTCTTGTACACTTTTAAATACTTATCATAAATTACATCATTGGATCATTTATACTGTAAGTTACTAGTATATCCTAGTACTAGGTTCAGTTCAGTCAAATGCAAGTAATGGTTATGTATACATCGATTCAATAGAATAATGTACATTTTAAAATGCAGAAAAAATTACATCCCCAAAACATCTTATTTACATAATTAATGATTTGTTGATATCGGGTAATATGTTAACGATGCAAGCTCCAAATTTCATAGTTTCATATAAATAATTTTCCAATTAAGGGGTGCATCATGTATAATACCTATAGCTCAGAGTTTTGCATTCCAACAGTGTGCGTAAGACTATGGTTTTGCCCTGGCCTTATGGGAGGCATTCAGTTCAAATATTACGGCAACGACACATGTACACTTGCAACGCAAAGTAAGGGATGGCGTGAAGGAAAAAGCACACAAAAACCCAGAAAAAACCTCCAAATCATAACGAACGCTAAAAATATAGCTATAAACTTTCAAAATAAATACCGTAAAAATGTTTAAAGTATTATTTTCTACGTGACACGAAAATATATTCTGCCAAAGTAAAGCTTATGTTTTGCGAAAAAATAAGGCTGGGGGAGGGGTAGGCCTAAATTTTGTTTCTTAGTTTTAAAAGCTATTGTATAATACTGTTTTTTACAAGTAATATGTTCATCTATAACTCACTTCCTTATCTCACATACGATGTTTTTATTTCATTCGAAAACAAAAGCTGACAGCGAGTACGTGCATGCATTCAAATGTACCCACAATCCTCTAGTACCCTTACGTCATTTCATTTTTCCAATATAGTCAATATGGCGGCCAACTGTGCCAGAAAATGACAGTGTGGTATGGATAAGTCAGTGTTCTCTATAATAGAGGAAATCACGCGCATATTTCGTACATTTAACCAAGACTTATCGTTCTGTCGTTAGCACATCTAAGCATTCTTCGGAAGTTGTCTAAGGACAACATGGCTGCAAGGGTGCAGCCGACGCCGAGTGCGTCGATCGTGTCGGCGCCCCAGCACTTCCTTCTTGGGCCTTCTCTAGGATCTAAGTTCCTAGAGATGTACTACTCAAAGGACGATAGTAACAGGTCAGGAACTTTTCTTTTTTTAACCTTCTTTGCGTTCATATATCTGATGCATTAAGTCAATAAGTAGACAAAACAATCACTAATAATGCAACACTCAGTAATAATACCTGTGAACCTATGTTTTGATACATTGCAGAAAGGTGTCACCCAAGAAGAGTAAGAAAGTAAAAGGGCAAATAAAGGCAACAACCAAAGCTAGGGTACGTAACTATACAGTTTACATATATCTAAGCACGTTTTTTGTATGCATGTAATAGATTCTATGACCATAGTTGTTTTCACTCACTATGTGCAGTGTATCTAAATGCAGGCCACTTACAGTAATAGTGGTGCACTGAGATTGAGAACGTAAATCATGGACAGACATCCACAATTTCAGTGAAACATTTACATGTAAACATGCATAGTTGTCAAACTCTGCCATGTAAAGAATAGAATACAATGTATGTGACATTCAATGTGAATCTAAGGATATTTGATGGTCATGGAGTGTCTATACCCCTGATAATAATTGTGTCATGATTCTGTCAAGATGACTCATCATTTGTAATGTATCCACAGCATATGTTGTATATGCATGGATGAAATAGCTTGTTGATTGGCAATGGCTCAAACAAACAAACAAACGAATATGTTATTATTATTCTTCATGTAAGTACAGTCCTCAGAAGTGAGTAAAGTTGTCACTATTATATCATAATATGACCTTGTTTATAAGGCATGTACAGTGACTGAGGTTGGGTCGGTGGATGGTGGCCTGGGTAGGGTGGTTGGGGTTGCCAGACATATCATCCCAAAATGAACTCGTCCCATCGCCATCTCGTCCCACGACTAACTCGTCCTAAAACGCTACACGTTCAGAACACAAACATAAAATGACGCAACTTTGGCAGATTCTGTCGAGAAGGCATCACCACTTTTCATCTGTCGAAAGTTTTGCAATTACTAACAATTACTTTATAGTTATGTTTCTGAACTTTGATATGAAAAATACGATGACAGAAATTTGGATGTACGATCTATGACACCACTAGTCCCGTTTGCATACGAAGTTTAATAGTCATCCCTTTGATCCTCAAGACAACGTAGACCTGTGCACCGTCGGCAAGCAGGACTATGACGCTACATGCATTATGCCTATTTGCAGTTAATTATGAACCACACAGCCTCACAGGAATTCTTTGAATGGGACGAGATGGCAGTGGGACGAGTTGGCCCGGGAACAACTTTATTGGGACGAGTTGGTTTTGGGACGAAATGACCGCCCACCGGGTGGTTGGTAGTGCAACCATCTAATGTTTGAGGGCCTCAGATTTGAGTTTTGGTCCAGCCGAACTTTTCTCATTCATGACTACAATAAATTCAAATTGACAGATATGAAACATGTAACGATGTATTTGCCACACTATTCAGTCAGTTTAATGAAAGATCCAGGGTTGCATACACATCAGATTTTTACACCTTCCAGTAGACTGAAAAATTCACCCTTGTGTAATCTTTGTATCGCTTGTTTAACTATAATTATATATTATTCCCAATATTTTTTCTTTGTTCAGCCAAGGAAAATATGAGTGATCTAAGGGGCCTTGTCACTACGAGTTGCTGGATGAGTAGTGACAAACCCGTAGGTCATTTATATTATATTCCGGCCAAAAGAAGCAAAATATTGGTGAATAATCTAATTATATGTCCTCAAGTATAATATATGAAAAATCAAGGAAAATAAAATAAAGGTGATTTGGAACTTTTGACTCATATTATGAGCACTGCAAAACTAGTGATGTAGACGGGTTGTTGTGATGTAGAACAACCAGGGTATATAATCCATATTTTCTGTTCAAAGACAATAACTTGGCTTGAGTGGCATAATGCAATATATTCTTCTTCTTATGATTATTGTGTTTTACCAAGTAATAAGGAGCATACACAATGACAGATGTTGAAGTGAACCATTCCAGCCATTTAAACATAGCAGTATACTTTTACTTTGCTGTTGTCACACTTTTAGCCACTCTCAAATCATAGATTGTCTGTGATTATGGTGCTGTTCCCCCTAAACTTAATTTATTTAAGTTCAAAAAGAAAAAAAATAGACACTGAGTTTGCAACTTCTAGTCATGAATATTAGAATGTTAAAAAGCTGGTTTTGAAATGGGATGTTGAGTGATAGACATACCTGTTTACAGAATTTACACTTTTAGTCCTGTCAGCCTAATTAAAGGCATGGGGGAGGGAGGTGTAATGTGCCATGTCCCTGTCATGCAATATTCTATTTCAATCAAACTTGGTACAAAGGTGACATATTCCACCATTGTCACATAGATAATAAAAAAAGAGTACAAAGACTTGTTGATGTATGTATGTACTAGGTACTGTGAGCTTACAGAATATATGGACTGTATGTAACTTAGCATACTCAAGTCTGACTGACAATGTCTATTTGTTACAGGATTCGGGTGCTGAAGCATCTCAAATACAAGCTCCAAACATTGAAATGCCTGGTAATCCTTCAGCATTTAGTGTCTTTGCCAATATCAGACATTATATGCTGGATGTACATATGAAAGAAAGAGCCAGAGTTCTTACTTCAAGCACATTGGAATGGCAGGAAGTGTCAGAGTCAGATGATGAAGAGGTTGACAAATCCAAGACAGTAATAAAAGTGCCCAAGGTAAAATAAATAGATAAATAATGAGATTTATTTTGTCAATTTCAGAGGTTATATTTTCAGACTTACCATGACCTATATTCATGAGGCATCTGCAGGACCAAAGCTGTCGATCAGCTAATTACCTTGAGCAAATCAAGATTGGTGTTTTCTTCACAATACTGCAAATAGTATATTTGATTTGTCTCACTTTTTGTGGCAACAGCTGTAAAAATTGATGTGTTCCAAGTGCACTTTAATTTTCTTCTCAGTGGTACACAATGTATTTTGGGGGTGTTTCACAAAAATCAAAACATGCCCCTTTGCATAGCTGTATTTTAAGCAGACTCACAAATTTCTGGAATGTTTTGGGTGCCCCTGGAGTACTTTTTATTTTGCAGGCGATTTCACTGGAATTGATGGTTGATACCTTCATTCCAGGAAAGACTTGCTTATAGTAACCTTTTAATAATGAACTGTTCAATTGTTCTCATTTCAGATTGTATGTATTGGTATGTCAGGAGTGTTTGAATTGATCCGTGAAACCAAAGTGACTCATCCAGCTCTATGTGGCAGGGCATTACAGTCTCTGTTAGATATACTGCAAGGTCAGACTCCTGAAGGACTCTCATATGAACCAACAGCTATCATTGGTAAGATATCTTTCAAAAAAAGGAAGGATCAGAGATAGGTAGGAGGGGGTGGGGAGGGCAATCCTGAAGGTTTCTGCATGAAACGAACAGCTATCATTTCGTAAGATTCAATAATATGGAGGGGGGGGGGGTAACTCCTGAAAGACTCTGCAGTGAACCAACAGCTATTATTGATAAGATTTCTTCAAAAAGAGGAGAGAGAGTGAACAGGGATGGGGGTGGGGATGGAAAGAGGTGTTGTTTGTGATAAACCAATAGCTATCATGACAATAGTAAAATTTATTCAAATAGAGGAGAGAGAGTGAACAGGGATGGGGTGGGAATGGGAGGAGGTGTTGTCTGTGATAAACCAGTAGCTATCATGACAATAGTAAGATTTATTCAAAAAGAGGAGAGAGAGTGAACAGGGATGGGGTGGGAATGGGAGGAGGTGTTGTCTGTGATAAACCAGTAGCTATCATGACAATAGTAAAATTTATTCAAAAAGAGGAGAGAGAGTGAACAGGGATGGGGTGGGAATGGGAGGAGGTGTTGTCTGTGATAAACCAGTAGCTATCATGACAATAGTAAGATTTATTCAAAAAGAGGAAAGAGAGTGAACAGGGATGCTGATGGCAGTGGGAATGGAAGGAGGTGGTAATTGGAGGAGGTGGTGTCTGTGATAAACCAATAGCTATCATGACAATAGTAAGATTTATTCAAAAAGAGAGCAGAGGGAGAGACAGGGCTACATATATAGACTTGTTGCTAGCTGTTTTAAGGGCCATTGTTTAATTGGGTTTTTGTCATTTATTTCAGACTGCCTGTTTGACTTGTTAATGGAACTAGCTACAACTGCTGACCATGAAAGTAGCGTAGCAGCTAGTAACCAGTCATTATCATCATTGAGTTGTGCATGTCTTCTCAGTTTAGTTGTGGCTAGAGGTGATACAGGCAAACTACTGACAGCCATTGCAGCTTTGTTACGGAGTAATCCTAATATGGCCTCACAAAGAATAAAGGTAAGAACTAGCGATATATTAAAAAATAGTGGACGTATGTGGGTGCACTGTCCATGACATTCATGTTCACATTTATTTATTTATTTATTTATTTATTTATTTATTTAAGAAAAAGAACATTTTTTGGTCAAGTTATGGTAATGCACTAAAACAGCCACCGAGGGCAGCCATCTTATTACTCCCATACATTGTTCTTGTATGGGTCACACAGGATTATGGTCACACATATCAAAGTCAAGGCTGAAAACACCAATATCATGGCTGTACACACAAGGTGTTTCAGCTGTCTCCGATGTGTTGAAGTACACTCACTGTGAATGATGACAGTATAAGAGTATTTGCAGGACCTGTGACTTATCACATCATTTGCCAACTACAATTTCTACTCAGATCATTGCTACTGCTAATAATGAAATATATTAGTTGATCAGAGCGTTTCTTATTTAGCAGATTTGTTAATTACAGCTCTGTGAATGAATAGTAATCCTACCTAGTGCAATTGCTCCTAGGGATTGTAATGTCCTCTAGCCAACAAAGCCAGTGTGTTTTGCTTCTATCAAGCATTTCGCAAGTCATCAGAATAACTACTGACAAACTTCCCTGTTGATTTTATTGATAGATTCCAGCTGTAGTGAATTCACTTCAGAAGAGTGTCCAGTCTGTGTTACTTGGAAAAACACAACATCCTTCATGGCTGTCAAGTGGTGTAACAACCCAAGCATTATTAGAATCATGGCATATATCACATATACCTATAGGTAGGTTTATATAGTCTATTCCAGACATATATAACTGTGATACTTTCGTACCAAAGCACACGGTTTACACAAAACACGGAGAGGTTTCGTCTTAGAACTAAACACTTCAACTTTATTACAGTCCGCCATAGTTCGGAAAAAGCACATGTAACTTCTTATATATCAATACGCCAGTGATAAGGCTACTAATAACTCAGTACTGGTATACGTATCATTGGGTTAACAATAAAGTAGTTCCTAAAATCATCACATTCCTCCCCCCTTATGAAGTCAGAAACTTGTTTCTGAAGAAATCATGGTAACACCTGGTACATAAAACATGGTTTAACACTCAATATAACATCAATAAATGCTTTGTTTCTTAAATGATTAGTCTGACCAAGCACGAGACAAACCGTCAGCATTACTGTTCGCGCTGCCCTTACGGTGTACAATGTCAAATGAATACTCTTGGAGTATCAAACTCCATCTTAACAGTCTCTGATTCTTATCTTTCATACGCAACAACCAACGCAAAGGATGATGGTCAGTTTGTATGACAAACTGTGTACCAAACAGGTAATGGCGCAAAGATTGTATGGCCCAAACTATACTTAAACATTCTCGCTCAATAGTGGAATAATTTATCTCTCTAGGACTAAGTTTGCGACTTAAGTAAGCAATAGGGTGCTCATCATTAGAACTGTTCACCTGGCTGAGGACAGCTCCAATCCCTTTGTTACTTGCATCAACTTGAACGATGAATGGTTTGTCGAAGTCAGGGTTTCTCAACACCGGATACGTCGTCAACAACCGTTTAAGCTCACTGAAAGCTTCTTCACACTCTGTAGTCCAGGTTACCCTAGTAGGTGTACCTTTCTTCGTTAAGTCAGTCAGAGGACTAGCAATACTTGCAAAGTTAGGTATGAAACGCCTATAGTAACCAACTAAGCCTAGAAACGCCCTGACATCAGTCTTCGTTACTGGTCTAGCAAAATTCTGTACTGCTTGTATTTTATCGGGTTGGGGTTTGACTTTGCCACATCCAGCAATATGTCCAACCACTGGGACTTCTGGAAATCCAACTTTACACTTGCTTGGACGAATAGTCAATCCAGCATCTCTAATTTGGTTGAATAGTTGTCGTAAATGCTTGATATGTTCACTCCATATCTTATCAGCAGTATCAACATCGTCGAAGTAGGAACTTGAAAACTCCTGACATCCATCTAGTACCATCTGCATCAATCGTACGAAAGTTGCTGGTGCATTCTGCATACCAAATGGCATCACAAGAAATTCATACTGACCAAATGGCGTTATAAATGCAGACTTGGTACGTGCATCTGCATTCAAAGGTATCTGCCAGTAACCCTTGGTCAAATCGATACTAGTTATGTAGTTAGCATTTCCCAACTTTTCTATCATCTCATCTGCACGGGGCATTGGAAATGGGTCAAACTCTGTCACTTTGTTCAGTCCCCTATAATCAACACAAAACCGCCAAGATCTATCTTTCTTCCTTACGAGCACAATTGGTGCCGCATATGGACTGTGTGACTTCTGTATTATCTTCGCTTCTAGCATCTTGTTCACTTCTTGTTTTACAGTCTCCTTCAAAGACTCTGGTATTCTGTATGGTCTCTGACGAATTGGTTGTTCAGACGTCGTTGTAATACTATGTTCTATCAACGACGTACGTCCAGGAGAGTCCGTAAATAGATCACTGAACTCCTCTAGTAACATTCTAGCTTCTGCCTTCTGTTCATCGATCAGCCCGTCATATATCTCTACATCTTTCCATGTTTCACTGGATGACATTAAATGGCAAACATCCATCTCAACTGGTTCAGTCTCATCACAGTCTTCTTCAGTCCTTCTTGCGAGGAAGGCAGTACCATCTCTGTCAAACCATTTGCGTAACATATTGACATGATACACCTTCTTAGTTTTACCCTTTCTTCCCATCTCAACTTCGTAGTCAACAGGAGAAACTTTTTTTGTTATCTTATATGGCCCCTGCCACTGTGCCTGTAGTTTGCTAGTAGAAGAGGGTAGTAATATCAACACCTTTTCTCCAATCTGGAACTCTCGCTCTCTGGCAGTTCGGTCATACCATACTTTCTGCCTGTTCTGCGCACTACTAAGGTTCTCTTTAGCAAGCTCGGACATCTCTGCTAACCTATCACGAGCTTCCACTACAAACTGTGCTATGTTTTCCTCAGCCTTCAACTCTCCAGTCCAAGTCTCTCGCATAATAGCCAATGGTCCTCTAACTTGTCGGCCATATAGAAGTTCAAATGGAGAGAAGCCAGTAGACTGCTGAGGCACTTCTCTATATGCAAACAACAAGTAGGGAATATATCGGTCCCAACTGTCTGGATGTGTTGCTGCATACTTCTTTAGCATCGATTTCAAAGTACCATTGAAATTCTCAACAAGGCCATTCGCCATAGGGTGATAAGGTGTTGTCTTCAACTTCTTAATGTGTAGTAATTTACACAAATGTTCCATCAAATGTGAAAGGAAATTAGTACCCTGGTCTGACAACATTTCTCTAGGTACTCCAACACGGCTGTATACAGTAACCAGCTCCTCAGCTATCCTCTCAGCTTCCAAAGTGGGTACAGGTATCGCTTCTGGATAACGAGTTGCGTAGTCAATTATCGTTAACACATAACGATTTCCACGTGAAGTACGCGGTAATGGTCCTATCATGTCCATAGCAATCCGTTGGAATGGCTCCTCCAGCACTGGCATTGGGATGAGCTTTGCTTTCACACCAGCTTTCCTATTTGCTGCTTTCTGGCATGCTTCACAAGTACGACAGTAACTTGCTACATCTGGAAAGATTCCTGGCCAATAATAGTGTTGTAACAAACGCCGCTTTGTCTTCTCCACTCCAAGATGACCTGCCAATGGTATGTCATGGGCAAGACGAAGTAGAGTTTCTCGACAGTGTTTGGGCACTACCAACTGGTTTAATATTCTACCATCCTTGACCCTGGATTTCCACTTCCTATAAAGTAATCCATCTTTCCAATAGAAGCATACATCTTCAATAGTCACTTGACTAGCTGCAACTGCCAATCTGCGTGGTCCAGATAAAGTAGGACAGTTCTGCTGTAGCCATCGCATTTCTGTAGGGTCAATGTCAAACACATCAATCATATCCTCTGTATGTGGGATATCTTCATCTGTCATCTCTTTGCTTTGAATGGATTCACCATTTTCACTCTGAGAATCACCTTCTGACTGTGGTTCTTTGGCACTCTCTGGCTGTGATCTACTTCCTTCACATGAGTAATCTTGTTCAGGTCTCAATACAGCATCACTTGTCTGAGTCACACTATCTCCTTGCTCAAGTGAGACAGGTAAACTATCATTCGTTATGGGTGCGATGCCCTCTGACATGTCACTATGGGCAACACTTCCATCAATACTATTGCTGTATGGTTCATCACACTGGCTTTGCTCACATGGGGAATCTGCATTCGTACTGACTGACTTAGGCTGCACACCAGTCTTCTGAACATCAATTAGTTCCTCATGACGCCGTTGTCGTTGCAATTGTGCCTGTCTACGGGTCACCAGAAATGCTGGCTTACAACAACCATCATCATCAGTATCTTCAATATCATTTCCTAACAGAACATCTTCTGGTAGGGTGTCTAACACAGCAGCCAAAATCTGACCTTCGTAGCACTGACATTCCACATGAATGACAGCCAATGGTAGTAGCTTAGTGTTGCCATCTGCAAATTCAATGTTAACATACTGATCATCCAAGTAAGAATCTGGTGATACAAGGTTTGAACAAACTATTGTCTGGTCACATCCCGTGTCTCTCAGAATACAGGCACGCTGACCATCAACTTTTCCTGGATATCGGTGCCGGTTACCACATCTTTTTATACCACCACCATACCCATTACCATTAGGTATCAGCTGCTGGGCATGACATCGGAAAGCTTTCTGTCTTTCCTGACTAGTCTTTCTATTAGGACACTGATTAGCCTTGTGTCCAGTTTTATTACATGAGTAGCAAGTAATTACACTCTTTGGTTTACCCTGGGTTGCTTCAACAACTTTGTCAGTAGATGGACTTGGTTGTTTCTTGCCATCAGGAAAACGACTGTAGTTATTACGCTCAGTTTTCTTATGAGTCTCTAAGTAATGATCTGCCATATCAACCAACTCATCTGAATCCTTCAATTTCCTCTCTCGTAACCATACTTGGAGGTAGGGTGGAGTCTGCTCTAATAACTGCTCCATAAGTATTATGTCTTTCAGCTTGTCAAAACTGTCAACTTCCATGGTTTCCAACCAACGGTCCAGAAACCCCGAAATAATTGTCCTCCATTCACCATAGGAGTCATCTTTCTGCTTCCTAGTGGTTCGAAACTTGGCACGATATGCTTCACCTGTAAGCTCATATCGCTTCAATATAGCCTTGCGAACTTTCTTATAGTCTTCGCTCTCGGCTGGGGGTAGTTTTGAATACGCATCTAGTGCTTTACCAGACAGGAGTCCAGCCAATCGAGTCGCCCATGTAGCTTCTGGCCACTCATGTACTTTGGCTAACTTCTCAAAAGTTCGAAGGTATGCATCCACATCCTCACCCTCCTCGAACTTTGGCACTTTTGGTCCCTTATACTGAGATGTCTTAGCACCTACAAGTTCTGTCTGTAATCTCATCAGTTTCAGCTGGAATTCATGTTGCTGTGCCTGAAGCTGTGCTTGAAATTCATGTTGCTGTTTCTGGAAATCTTGCAGCTGTTTCTGCTGTCTTTCATCCATTTCTCTGACACGCAAATCATGTTCATGCCGTTCTCTCTCAAGCTGTAACATTTCTTGATTAGGACCTTGCATGGCCCCTTCAGCACCAAGCTGTAGAAGTGTCTCAGCGGCTTCCTGGTCACTTGCTGGTGTTTCACCGTCACTCATCCTGGCTCTAATGAAGTGCACCCTTAAAGCTTACTCAAGTACAGAAAGGGAATAGAAACCTGGAGAGCTGTACACGCAACAATATAGTGATTAATTAAATTGATTAACAATGAAAAGCTCACTTGTATACATGCACAAGATTAGCAATGACCAACACACCGAAACAGCCCTGAAAAGGAATGGTTTGATTAGTAAAGCTTACTAAAACAACACTAAAAAGTTCACTCAGTTTGTTACACTTGAAAATGGTTCACTCTGGCCTGATATACACTTACGATCAGTAGCACCATGTACTCGTTGCCTAGCAACCAAATAACACAGAGTTCAATGTCTCTAAAATAATTGCAAAACTGTCTCTGATATCGACTTACACAGAGATAATTATTTTATCCACGTCAAATATCAAACTAAACTTTGCTTTAGTCTAGTCTCAGTTCACTGGAAAAACAGTCCGCGACTTGCAACAGTAAACACGCAATTTAGTTTTACTCAAAATCTAAAAAGCTTACTCAATAAACAACAAGTCCTGTTACTTCCATAAAAAGAACGTTATAAAGTTCGCCGACTCTTCAGACTTCGCTGTAGAAATCAGTACAAATAATTCCGCTTCAACTTGACGCACCACTCATCAGCTGGATACACAAGTTATGAATGGGAGGCCCACCATGCAGGTATTTCAACTCAGCACACGGCAAATCTATGAGGCGACGATAAGATTGGTACTCACACAACCCTATACTGGCCCCTCACTGTAAATGGTTCATCGAAGTTCACTACAGAAATTCACCAACTTTCACACTTGCAAACTTTACAAATTGCAAGTATCACAGAGTTTATAGTTATTTGACTTCTCCGATAATCTGTTTCAACACCAAACGAGTCAATGAGTGAGAAATAGCACTTCACTGCAGTTCTATGGAGTTTCCCGCGCTACTCAGCTTACGGTAAAATCTCCTGTGTTCATACACAAAGTCAAAGTTATATTACGTCTGTAATGATGTCTTAGTGACGGGTTCGTGTTAGTTCTAACCTCAAGTTTAGTTTTAGTTTTCAGGATCAGGAATATTCACAAGCTGCCTGGCTCCAGTGAGTTTTCTCAGTCACGTCAGTAACTTACAGAAAGCAAACCACGGCAAAGTCCCTCCGTACAGGTTTCAGCTAGCTGTTAGCCCGTGACGTCCGCACACTCTACCACTGCACAACTTGCCTCTTGCTCTGAAGAGTTGAATTCCTTCGGGTCCGTTTGTTGATTGACGTTGGCACTCGCCTTCCACATCAATCCCACCGCTGCCACCAAATGTGATACTTTCGTACCAAAGCACACGGTTTACACAAAACACGGAGAGGTTTCGTCTTAGAACTAAACACTTCAACTTTATTACAGTCCGCCATAGTTCGGAAAAAGCACATGTAACTTCTTATATATCAATACGCCAGTGATAAGGCTACTAATAACTCAGTACTGGTATACGTATCATTGGGTTAACAATAAAGTAGTTCCTAAAATCATCACAATAACATATATCTATGCTTTTGCTCTTTTTCAAACTGTTACTACATGTAGTTACTTCTTTCCTTGTTCTTGAGATACTAAGAGCACATCTAAGAAATTTGACCAAGTTCCCTCCCCCATCCTCAGTGTGTCCTTTAACTTCCAATTTGACATGCCGCTGACTCACAGCAATTGCTAGTGACCCACCAACATTTGGTGTTCCTCTATCTCTTACTTTGTGGTGACACACACGGAAGCCTAGTTTTTATCATTTTCACTCACAATTAAAAATATTGTCATTCGTAAAAAATATTGTCATTCGTAATTAGAGGGCACACTGAATAGTTGCTGCAACATTTTCATATATCTGAAATAAATGATATTTATAGGTAAAATTACATGCATCTTACAGGTGGTAAGCAGGATGGTATGGAAGGTGCTATTGCCAGTGATGGGAGTTATTTATACATACATAATTGTCATGGACTATTTAAAGTTGGTACTGGATATAGTGATACAATCAAGGTAAGTGTATATGCTGTATGTGTAAACTAATGTCTTGTAGTGTACTGTGCCTTCCTGTAATCACGTGACAGGTCTGTGTCTTTGAATTGTATACAGTAACAGCTGAACAAGGCTGAATGATTCAGTCGTAATATAGTAGGTAGATTATTAATACTCCAGGAAACATAACAATAGTTTTTAATCGGTGCAGTGCTGTATTGGAGATCTTTGATTGATTGATTGTGAATTTGTCATATTGACATTATTATACAACGACATTTCTGTATATAAGCACTTTCCGTAGAGCATTAAAAGTAGTATTTGTATGTCTAATATATGAATTCTTTGATAGGGCCATGTGTATGCATCAAGGAAAGACTTCCAAACCAACAACCAAGGATGGTTAAGTTATGCAAAAGGCATGTTATTCTGTAGATTTACTTCCAAAACTGATGGCTCACCAATTCTGATGAACCTCAATACAGAAACTCTGCAGGAGGAACAACCATATGGAATCAGTGGTAAGTTTTTTTTTTTTTTTTTTTAGAACTGTGGTAAAGGCAAAGAAAAATGAAATTTACATCATGTACTATATGACAAGTGTATTTCACAGTGATTAAATTTGTTGTGAAAAATATATTCATATATCTCAAGAATGATAAAACATACAGACCAGAGAATGTATTCAAGTCTCTACCCATATTTTAGTAGCTATGATCTTTCTGCTGGTACCTTAAGGAAAGTTTATATTCAGAATTTGGCAACATTTTGAAATTTTTAAGGAATTTAGATTTTAGATAAAGTGAAGATAAATCTACTGAGAGTAATATTTAGTGATGATCTTTTGTATGTTTAATTGTAACAGGTGAACGTTGGGAGAGTTCTGTTATGTTTAGTAATGGAGACTATATAGGGGAAATACTTCCAGGGAAAGATGTAAGTATGATATCTTATGAGGTGGTATTTATAATCTTATTGATGTCATACAGTGTGCAAAAACAGACAATCCACCATAATACAGGAATGAATGACTTATACTAAAATACATACAGTGTGAAAAACAGACATGCCACCATTATACAGGAATGAATGACTGTACTAAAATACAGACAGTGTGAAAAACAGACAAGCCACCATTATACAGGAATGAATTACTTATACTAAAATACATACAGTGTGAAAAATAGACATGCCATCATTATACAGGAATGAATGACTTTACTAAAATACATGCCTGAACATGTACATGCAACAATTGTTCACAATCTGTCCACAGATATATAAATATGGATTGATTTATTTAATTGTATAGCAAAATTTACTACTTAATGGCAATTGCATGTTCAAGTGTTTTGACAGTAATGTAATGTCAGATATGACAATGCTTAGCAATAAAAAACAATTTCATGTTAGTGAAGTTCTCAAATGATTCCACAGTGATGGAAGTGTGTAAATTGTGACACAAGGTCAAGGTTGTGTAATATAAACAATTTACATTGCCAGTATTGTTACTATACAAAGGATAAACTAAGCTGACTGTTTTTGTGTTAATTTGCAGGATGGTTTTCAAGTGCGTATGTACAGTCCAGTACTATCACCAATGCCATGTGTAAATGAACTACCCTTTAAACTTGCCAGAAAGTGTGTGGATGTGTTTGGATATTCAACAGTGGATCAACAGAAGGAAATTCACACCCTCAGTATGTCATCATTGGATTTACATTGAATATTGATTATATCCAAGACAAGTCTATTATGAGTCAATAAATAACATGTCTCATGGCCTGGTAAGGCAGTGTATGTTATATCCTGGCATGACTGTTGTGTTATCAGTCAATAAATAAAATGTCTCTCGGCCTGGAAGGGCAGTTATGCTATGCCTTGGCAGGACAGTGTATGTTATGTATCAAAGTATTGTCATCTCTTATTTGTTCTTTTATCACAGATACCAGTATTGATGAAGAGCCAACAGTCATTTGTGGTGGTAAAGATTTCACACTTCTGTGGACTCCATCAGGGAAGGTAAGTGACTTTAAACAAATCACTATGTCTCAAATAAAGCAAAAGATATCAAGTCCAGCTTACTTCAAGTTTTGTACCTGATATGGTTGAAGCCATTATACAGTTGTTTGCATAGATGTAAAATTATTCTGTAAGAACAGTTAAATTTTCCAGTATGTTCAGATTCATAAAATTTGTAATTGTTGTTCTGTCTAAATTGGCACAGCATCTCATGCATTTTGAGATTTTACATCGTACATTTTCTTGGAATGACAATGTGTGGAAAGTCATTGCTGTTGATCAATCATTGGTGGTAATAATCACTGTGTAGCGTTTATTGCAACACAACAAGGCATGGAATATCAGCAGTATTGTTTCACAAAGTCCCAAAAGGAGTCAAATTGACATAAACAAGATTTCATGCAACATTTAGGAGTAAATCTGGAGTAAATCGTCTTAAGTAAAGGAAAAGTTTATATTTATACCTTTCTATTATAGGATTGTAAGTTTTCTGCCGTTTATTACAACTGTAGGAATATTTGTTCTTGTAGGTTATGTTCATTGGAAAGTCACAAAGTTTAGGAATCAAACAAGGAGTTGGAGTCAGTACAAAATGGACAGAGTTAACCATCCCAAAGTCACCAAAGATAATACACTGTTCAGTTGGTCATGAGAGTCAACATGTTCTTCTAGTGGCAGATGATGGTGCTGTGTTTTTTGTAGGAACTTCAAAAAGAGGTGAAGATGGTGAACAAGGTGGGTGACATCATATCAGTTTAGTATATGATATTCTGACAGGCTGTGGAATTGCTCCAAGATTTCCATATTAATGTTATTTAATCAGTACAGCCATAGGAATTACATTGGATCATTCTTTTGTTTTGGACCAACTATTCCTATAACTCAAAAATTTCCGTCAGACAACTGTTTTTCACACCTGAATTTTAAAACCTAATCCAAACATGGCCTTTACAGGGCATTAAAGTATAGCTGACATCATCATCATCAATGTATGGGAATATTTGAAAACCATTATTTTCATATTTCAGCCTTTGTTTAGTAAAAAGAAAAAGAATAAAGGCCATCAACCTCTTAAGATAGAGTCCACAATGTTTCCTCACTTCAGTTGAGAACGTATTATAGATAATATACCAAAAATCTGGCTTCAAAACCGAAATGTTTTTAGTGCTCCAGCTGTGACAGGACAGTGTGTTTGCAGTGTGTAAAATACATCATGTCAGGACACCCTCAAACATCGACCATCTTCTTCACATCGGGAAGAGTAGACCTTTGATGGCAGAACAATATGATGTATCTTACAGGCTAGAATGTTTGGTGAATGACAGCTGTTGGTGAAAGCTCTTGTCCTGTGGTGACTTTTCTGACTTTTGTGTCCTTTTTACAGTTAAAGGCAGAAGAATACCCAAACCAAGTAAACCTAAAAAGATGGGTAAGATGGAGGGCAAAGTAGTTGTATCAAGTGCGTGTAATAATGGAAGCAGTGCTTTGGTAACAAAAAATGGAGAGTTATACATATTTGGAAAAGATAACACTTATGCTGATCAGACATCAGGTAAGTCAGAGTGTAAGGTTTGACTAGAACTTAGTTTAGGACCAACAGTAAAAGTTGTAAAAATACATGTGAGTTTTATCACCCACAGTATAGATATTGTAAGTAGCTGAGTTATTATATGATATGTCTCTTACCACTGTGATGAGGGGTTCAAGTACAGTCTAGATTTCATAAAATTCATTAAAAGTAAGAAGTGTCAAGAAGAGTTTCATTCAGTTTGACTCTACCAAATAAAGTAGGTTTCCCCAGGTACTCTAGTTTCCCCCTGCATTAACAGTGAACCCATATGGATTGGCCCTTTGGAGACCAGGTGCTAAAACTGAAAGAGTTTTCCAGTATAAACAAAGACGATAGTTCTTATAATAAGGTGAAATGATTGAATTATCTCAGGAAGTTAGATCTTGATTTCTTTTGCAATTCTTTTGTTGATATTAGTTTTGCTTTCATGTCTAGGGATGGTTGGTGATCTTAAAGACATTCATGTTAGTAGTGTGGCATTAGGAAAGGCCCATGTAACAGTTCTAAGCAGTAATGGTGAGGTCTATACATTTGGTATCAACAATAAAGGCCAATGTGGACAAGACTTCGGAGTACCATCAACAAAAGAAGGTTAGTAAATTATTACGTGTTGTTGGGCAACAGAAAAGTATCACTGAAAGTTTAATTACAACCAGCAATAGACAAGAATTTACAAGCAGAACTTGTTGCAAAAAGGGTAAGTAAATCCATGAATTGGATTAATAACACTTGGCTCAACACATTGAAAATACACAGACAAGTATTATATCAATTGATAAGAGACAGTTTTGTGGCCTCTTTACATAATAGCTCACATACACAGAATCTCAGGTTCCCCTGGTATTTCATGCACATGTAAAGATGCCGTAAAAAACGTTCTTAAAGAACCATAGTTATGTCTCTGTACTTCCAACATGCTGTGTTAAACGTTGGCCAATGCAGTTGTTTACTTTCCCTGTTTGGAACAAGTTCTGTTTGTGAACGCTTGCATGTCACTGGTTGTATAAATCTATAAATGGTAGTATAACGTCAGTGGTGTCAATATTTATGTGTTTTGTTATCTCATAGTGGTATCCACTAAAATCAGACTTTTGGTAAATGACAACTAAATTCAAAGACCGCAAGTATTGTCCATCTATAGTTCATTGTTGTAAAAATTTCAGAAATTCATATTGCTATTTCTCTCTTTACTAAAGGTGGAGCACAAGCTGCAGCCATAGCAACAGCAGGTAATGATGAAGATAATGAAGAAGATGAGAGAGATTGTGAAGAGAGTGAAGGTATTTGTTCATCAGGAAGTCATAAATGGAAAACAGAGCAATGTATGGTATGTGCAGTTTGTAGTGAATGCACTGGATATGGACCAAGTTGTATTAGCAGTGGAGGTCCAAACAGGGTACCTGGAATGTAAGTAAATATATGAATGTCAATGAAATATTGTATGTCTAACATTTGTTTACAAGTCGAAGTAAAAGTTAAACCTGACAATCATCAATGTGCCACTGCAGGTCTCGCCACTGTAGACATTGCATGTGGTTTTCTCATAGCAGTTTGTAGGTTGTACAGTAAATACGCATATGAGCTCATCAAATTGTAGCTCATATGTTTGTTCATTGCTACACAGATGAAAGGAAGTATTGCCCCATTCACCATATATTTGACACACCCCTAGATACTTCTGTGCACAAGAAGAGATTCAGTTGAAAACTACCTTGCATTTCCCCTTTTATGGGATTTGAATTAATTAATAGAGAGATTTAAAGTGAGTTTTTGGTCATGTTTGGAATACCCACATTTTTCAATGACCTTTGACCTCTGTAGGCTATGTGGATGTGGTACAGGGGAGTCAGGCTGTTCAAAGTGTGGCTGTTGTAAGACATGTGCTGGGGAATCACAAGACAAAGAGTTTTCAGGAGGTTGGTTAGAAGCCTTGGCAAGACATGGGGAACTTATACCTTTAGATCTGATTGCTAAGAGACATGTAGAAGATCGATTACGTCATCAACTGAGACGTAGCGTTGCCAAGGTGAAGGGCAAAGAGAAACATGGTAAGTACAACCACTTGTGTATAGCAGATTTTTCATGTACAATAGCTCTCCAAATTCTTTTCTGCCAAATTACACAATATACTTACTTTTTGATTGGTAACAAAAAACATAGCAGCCATAACCATGCTCATAGCAACTGTAAACCAGTATGTGTGTGTGTGTGTGTGCATGACTATGTGTGTCTATGTTTGTGTCTGTCTATGGCTGTGTCTTTCTGTCTCTCTGTGTGTGTGTGTCTACAGTGATGGGTGTGTGCATGTTTTGATGGATGGGAGTGTGTTTTGATGGGTGTGCGTGTGTTTGCTTTGATGGGTGTGCAGATGGATGTGTGTGCATATGTATTGGGGAAGCTAAACAAGTATTACAGTTGGTATGTCCCAAAAATGACATTCAAAACAGACAGAATGTGTATGGCTATGCAATTTACTCTAAATAATAAAACTATGAATTATGGATTATTTTTGGAGTAATATTATTGGATTTATTAGAAAGCAAGCTTTACATAAAACAATGATAATTTGTTTATAGCTGTTTTAGATGACCAGGGTAGTGGCAGTGGAGATGATGGCCGAGATCATGACAAGGATCATAGTAAAACAGTGACCTGCCCACCTAGTAAGATACTGATTGGTATAGGTGATGTTGCTGCTACACAATTGGCATGTGGTCTACACCATACCGTAGTCTTGTTACAAAATGGAGATGTGTACACCTTTGGTAGTGGACAGTATGGACAGCTAGGACTAGGAGACACAGCTACTAAGTAAGATCTCATGTTATGTATAACATCATGAATTCTATTTAGGCACCTTTTACATGATGCCATTTTGAAATGAAAACGCAGCTATTTTGTTACTTTTGCACGTACTGTCTACATGGAGGTGACAAAAACACACATGAAAACATGACTGTTTGAAAACACTTTCCATTTTCATTTTAAATGGTCTGTGTGTATGGGAGAACACAGCAAGATTTGAAGATAAGCGTCATGTATATGACCAAAAGTGAACATGTTTGGCCTGATGAATGACCCCAACTGACAGCATACTAACACACATGTTTGACCTCATGACTGACCCCAATGATGGCGTACTAACACACGTTTGACCTCATAACTGACCCCAATTATGGCGTACTAACACACATGTTTGACCTCATGACTGACCCCAATGATGGCGTACTAACACACGTTTGACCTCATAACTGACCCCAATTATGGCGTACTAACACAATGTTTGACCTCGTGACTGACCCCAATGATGGCGTACTAACACACGTTTGACCTCATGACTGACCCCAATGATGGCATACTAACACAATATGTGACCTCATGACTGACCCCAATGATGGCATACTAACACAATATTTGACCTCATGAATGACCCCAATGATGGCGTACTAACACACATGTTATTAACAATGAATGTTACTGTGTATCTTTACAGGGGTTCTCCTAACTTAGTTGCCTTACCAGTTCCTGCTATACAAGTTACTGCTGGTAGTAACCATACTGCTGTATTATTGGATAATGGACAAGTGTTTACATTTGGAAATCATCAGGTATGTATTCTGTGTCCTTTTCCTTCCCAAAAATCTTTGTGCTAACACTACAAATACCTTTGGTGCCCTCTGTGTAGAGGATGTGTTCTGTGTACTGTATGTGTTGTGTGGCACCATCTTGAATAACTTGAATGGTGTATTGTGGGAAATATGTTAATAAGCACAGCTCACTAGGGTACACAATCTTGTCACTTTATTGTTACCAGAAAGAAATAATCTTTTCAGGGTTACCCTGACCATTGATGAAGGATACACTACTAGTATTTATCAATTGCACCAAATTGCAATGGAATGTGTACAGTGTGGCTTGCAAGTTCCCTGTTGACAACAGTAACAAGAATGCTAATCATGGATTTGTTGTAATGTTTTTTTGATTGGTTTGAATGTTGTTTGCTCATTTGCTTGTTGTATCACAAGATAATTTTGATTTGTCAAGTTTGTGTGTTTTGCTTAAGATATGTCATGCGAAAGTAGAGCTTAAGAAGTTTTTGATCACTTCCAAAAAAATGTTTGACTGTGGGTAGAAATTTTCATTTGATATCATGCTGTATGTTTTGATAGGTTAGATTATTATGGGATGTAGTTAGTTAGATGTACATTACCTGTTGATGTACATTACCCGAGGTATCGCTATAATTATGTTTTGAGTAGAAAGGACAGTTAGGACGTCCTGGGCCATCAGATGAGAGGGACCAACCCTACTGGTTTGCAAGCCCTGGACCTGTACCTAATGTCGGTACTCAGTTTGGAAGACGAGCAACATGGGTTGGAGCAAGTGGAGATCAGACATTCTTGAAAATAGACGAATCTTTAATCAATGCCCATACACTCGCCAAATCCAAAGTGTTTGCAAATAACAGGGAAATAGGTAGGTTTGTTGTAAAGAGTTATCACAACTGAACTGTGTGTGAGGTTGGAACTTTGTGTGTGTGTGTGTGTGTGTATGTGTGTGTGTGTGTGTGTGTGTGTGTGTGTGTGTGTGTGTGTGTGTGTGTGAGTGTGTGTGTACATACGTATGTACGTACGTATGTACGTACGTACGTACGTGTGTATGTGAGTGACACTGTGTGTGTGTGTGCATGCGTGTGTGTGTGTGTGCATATGTATGCTTACAAACTGCTATGGATTTTAAAGTTCAGTTCTTTGTCAATAATATACATAGTTCATTGGCTGTAATTCAGATATTTTGTTTGATTGACAGGTATAATTCCAACAGATAGTTCATCTGCTGTAAAATGTCTAATGATCAGTGGTGCTGACGGTAGCTGTAAAAGTTTTACAGGTTCTGATCAAGTTTCTTTGAAAGATAAATGTATTTGTTTGGATCCCCTTTACCGTGTACTTTGGAGGTATGTTATCAATACTTCTTGGTTGTATTCAATGAATATAAAACTTTAATGCATTGGTAGTGATTACTACAAACTTTTTAGCCCCCCCCCCCCCCCCCCCACCCGCTCACCCACCTACAGATACCCTCTGAGGAGGAGGGGGAGTTATTACAATGGTTTTCTACATCTGACATCTGTCTGTGTGTGTCCATACACAGCCATGTGGTGTGTTTTCAGGCTTGCCATCAGAAAAATTAAGTTGTCAATGTTTCATTATCAGTTAAACTCTTGTACTTTTAGTATTACTTCTTTTTCAACAGTATTTATTTTGTTGTCGGTAAATAGCAATAACAAATCATTGTATACTCATATAAGTTTTTAGCTTGTTTTTGTATTTAATACCCAGTTTGGATTAGGATTGCAAGAAAGGTGTATAGAAAAGGTGGTTCTGAATAAAACGATAATCCTATTTGATCCTCATAGCTTGACTGATAACATAGTACAATATGAAAACCTGGGATTGAATTATGGGCCTTTAAACACAAACCAACAATGCTTTGACACCTAAAACCTGTCTATTTGTTCATTTCCAGCTATGATCCCTTGTCCAATCATGTGTGCTGTTATCATGTCCTTGCAAGTGAAGCTCAAGAAATTCAAGCACAGAGCAGTACAGGCATCCAAGGCAACATTTTGAACTCAGAATTTGCCATACCTTGTCACATGGATGCTACAACCAGTAGATCTCACAGTGCACTCAATCTACTCTGCTGTCTCGATATGCTCATTTGTGCTCAAGATGCTGGCATTACTGTTGCTAAGCAACAGCATGAGCCACCAGCATTATCTAAAAGTTTGATGAAAGATGATTTTTTGTCTGTCAACAGATTTGAAAGTAAGTGATCAGGTTATTGGAAAAGATTATTATTTAGATATTTTTTGTAAAAATGGTTTTTTTTAATTAGCACCCAGTGGTTATATTTGAGATTGATAAGATTAGATTAGATTAGATTAGATTAGAAAATATATATTAGATTAGATTATATTAGAATAGCTTAGATTAGATAGATAGATAGATAGATAGATAGATAGATAGATAGATAGATGGAGATAGAGATAAATAAGATTAGATTAGATTAGATTAGAATAAATTAGATTTTATTGGATTAGAATGGATAAATGAGATTAGAATATGCAAGATTGGATTAGAATACATTAGATCAGATTAGAGTGGATGAAAATAGATTTGGTTACTTTATCTTATCAACTTAAATGACTAACATCAAATGGGATTTGGCCTTTGTATTGTTAGAAACATAACAATGCAAAAAAGTAGATATATAATATGATAGAAAATAGAAGTATTATAGAAACCTTAATAAAAAGTTAGATGAATTTAGAAAGTGATAGAAACTTGGTAAGATTCTATTTTTACATTTCTCATAAATTAATCAAGTATAAAATTATGTTTTCATTTCAAAGTTTTAAGGAAAATAATTCAAATTTTAAAAATGTGTGTTTGTTATGATATGTGAAATGTACTTGTAGGTCCTGGTGGTGGTTGGGGGTATTCTGGTCATTCTGTTGAAGCTATACGATTCTCAGTTGACACTGACATATTACTTGGAGGTTTGGGATTGTTTGGTGGTAGAGGAGAATACACAGCTAAAATCAAGGTACAGTAAAGATACTGTTGTTGTTTTCTTATATTACAGTCAAAGGGTAGGTCACACTGCTATAAATGCATGTAGGAGGTTGTAAAACATATCAGTTTTGATTCTTTGTCCACACATCTTTCCTGAAAAAGTGAAGAAGAGGTTTTTTAGTTGTTCACTTTCCTTGATCTCCTGAGCTGAATGTTCAAAGTAAAAAGTAACTGCATGGATTTTTAGCTCCCGAAGGAGGAGGCTATTACAACTTGCTCCATCTTTCATTTCTCTGACATCACTAACTGATTTCATTCAAACCTGGCACAAAGATGACATATCATATGGGAAATATGCATGTCACTTTGTTTTATGACATATGTAAATTTGACAATATGCCGGCCACATTTGTAGTTAAAAAATCAATATTTTATGTATAACTCAAAAATGATAGTACACAGAGACACCATTCAAGTGTCTAACCTCATATTTTCAGACACAAGCTTGCTTTTAAGACACTGACCTTCGACCTTGGTAAAGTGTTTAATGGTATGTGTCTTCTATGAAGACTTGTGGTAGTCAGTTGTGCTCCAATGTCATTATTTGCTATTTTTATCCTATGACAACTATAGGTGTATGAGCTTGGTCTTGATGGAGGTGAACATGAGACAGATGGAGACCTGTTAGCTGAGTCTGACGATGTCAGCTTTGAATGTGCTGCAAGGTAATGTGTAATTAGATGTGTTTCTTCATTCAGCCAGCCAAGGAAAATATGAGTGACCTAAGGGGTCTTTGTCACTATGAGTCAGTAGGGAATCCAGACTGAGCATGCTCAGATGCAAAGGACTATGGGATTATCTGTGGTTATCATAATACCTAATCTGGATCTACTGATAAAATTAACCTCACACAATGACCAGGGTAACTATGAATTGATTATTTGTGGTTACAAACAAAGTAAAATATTGTTTACAATACTAATTGATTAGTATTAATTACCACATTTCCCATGATGCAACATTCAACATGGCGGGTTTGCAAGTTCCCTATAGATTGCAGACACTTTATGCACAGTCAGTCTAAACGATAATGACAGTCAGATGGACCTTATACAGATTAACCAAATACAACCATTATCTGTTTTTATTTGTTCAGAGAGAAGTTTCCTGTTTTATTTGATGAACCAGTTCTTCTAGTTGCCAACTACTGGTATGTAGCATGGGCTAGAGTGTCTGGACCAAGTAGTGACTGTGGATCCAGTGGACAAGTGTCTGTCACTTCAGATGATCAGTAAGTGGTCGCGCTACTAAAGTTTGTGATTTTCTTATTTCAACTGCTTGATTAAGTTCAGTGGTGCTATAGGAATGGTAAAGTGCTTGTCTATGTGTCTCAAGGTTTG